>NC_067428.1:436413-698667 GCF_009764475.1 Pristis pectinata
AAGGTGTACAGTCAAAGAAATGTTACCATACTACTCAGCATCATGAACGACATAACATAAAGTTGTTTTGACAGGTTACTACATAGTTCCTGTGTGGAAACTGGCAAATGCAATAATTGATGCTTTCTCCTTGCAAAACGCTGTTTCAGAGAATTAAGAAGTTTTGAGATACATCTGCGTTTAACTGTTCAGGGTTAAGTTCTACAGTCAAATGAATGTTACTAAACTACTCAGCATCATGAAATACATCACATAAAGTTGTATTCCACAAGTTACTACATAGGTTAAGTGTAGAAAGTGGCAAATGAAAGAATCAATGCATTCTCCATTCAAAACGCTGTTTTAGCCAAATTGGAAATGTGTGATACATTTGCGTTTAATTGATCAGGATTAAGTTCTACAATCAAATAAATTTTACAAAACGACTCAGAAAGATGAAATACATAATCTAAAGATGTTTTCCACAACTTACTGCAGAGGTCAAATGTAGAAAGTGGCTAATGAAAGAATTGATGGTTTCTCCATTCGAAACGCTTTCTCAGAGAATTTGGAACTGTTGTGATACATCTGCGTTTAACCGTTCAGAGCTAAGTTGAGGAATCAAAACAATCTTACCAATCTACTCAGCATCATGAAAACCATATCATCAAGTTATTTTCCACAAGTTACTACATAGGTCAAGTGTAGAAACTTGCCAAAGTAAGCATTGATGCCTTTTCCATTCAAAATACGGTTTCAGAGAATTTGGAAGTGTTGTGATACATATGCGTTTAACTCTTCAGAGTTAAGTGAAAGAATCAAATAAATGTTACCATACTACTCAGCAGCATCACATACATAACATAAAGTTGCTAGTATCAGTGTAGAAATTGGCAAATCAAATAATTGATGCTTTCTCTTTTCAAAACGCTGTTCTGGAGAATTAAGATGTTCTCTGATACATCTACCTTTAAATGTTCAGGGTTACGTTGTACAGTCAAATAAATGTCACCAAACTACTCAGCATCACCAAATACATAACATAAAGTTGTTTTCCACAGGTTACTAAGTGCAGACAGTGGCAAATGGAAGAATTGATGCATTCTCCATTCAAAACGCTGTTTCAGCCAATTTGGAAATTTGTGATACATTTGAGTTGAACTGTTCAGGGTTAAGTTGTACAGTCAAATAAATGTTAGCACACTACTCAGCGTCATGAAAAACATAAGATAAAGTTGTGTTGCACAAGTTACTACATAGTTCAAGCGTAGAAAGTTGTAAATGCAATAATTGAAGCTTTCTCCTTTCAAAACGCTGTTTCGGAGAATTAAGAAGTATTGACATACATCTGCGTTTAACTGTTCAGGGTTAGGTTGTCAAATGAAATAAATGTTACCAAACTACTCAGCATCATGAAATACATAAGAAAATGTTATTTTCCACAAGTTACTACATAGATTAAGTGTAGAAACAGGCAAATGAGAGAAATGATGTATTCTACATTCAAAACGCCTTTTGAAGCTTTTTCGAACATTATGATACATTTGCGTTGAATTGTTCAGGATTTAGTAGTACAATCAAATACCACCTTACAAACTACTCAGCAAATTGAAATATCTAAGATAAGGTTGCTCAACCACCAGTTACAACAAAGATGAAGTGTAGAAGGTGGCACATGAAAGAATTGATGCTTTCTCCATTCAAAACGCTGTTTGGGAGAATTTGGACGTTTGTTCAAGGAAAAGTTGTAGAGTGAAATAAATGTTACCAAACAACTCAACAGCATCAAATACATAACATGATGTTATTTTCAACAAGTTACTACATAGGTTAAGTGCAGAAAGTGGCACATGAAAGGATTCATGATTTCTCCATTTTAAAGGCCGTTTAAGAGCTTTTGGAAGTCTTGTGATACATTTGCGTTCAGCTGTTCAGGGTTAAGGTGTACAGTCAAAGAAATGTTACCATACTACTCAGCATCATGAACGACATAACATAAAGTTGTTTTGACAGGTTACTACATAGTTCAGGTGTGGAAACTGGCAAATGCAATAATTGATGCTTTCTCCTTGCAAAACGCTGTTTCAGAGAATTAAGAAGTTTTGAGATACATCTGCGTTTAACTGTTCAGGGTTAAGTTCTACAGTCAATTGAATGTTACTAAACTACTCAGCATCATGAAATACATCACATAAAGTTGTATTCCACAAGTTACTACATAGGTTAAGTGTAGAAAGTGGCAAATGAAAGAATCAATGCATTCTCCATTCAAAACGCTGTTTTAGCCAAATTGGAAATGTGTGATACATTTGCGTTTAATTGATCAGGATTAAGTTCTACAATCAAATAAATTTTACAAAACGACTCAGAAAGATGAAATACATAATCTAAAGATGTTTTCCACAACTTACTGCAGAGGTCAAATGTAGAAAGTGGCTAATGAAAGAATTGATGGTTTCTCCATTCGAAACGCTTTCTCAGAGAATTTGGAACTGTTGTGATACATCTGCGTTTAACCGTTCAGAGCTAAGTTGAGGAATCAAAACAATCTTACCAATCTACTCAGCATCATGAAAACCATATCATCAAGTTATTTTCCACAAGTTACTACATAGGTCAAGTGTAGAAACTTGCCAAAGTAAGCATTGATGCCTTTTCCATTCAAAATACGGTTTCAGAGAATTTGGAAGTGTTGTGATACATATGCGTTTAACTCTTCAGAGTTAAGTGAAAGAATCAAATAAATGTTACCATACTACTCAGCAGCATCACATACATAACATAAAGTTGCTAGTATCAGTGTAGAAATTGGCAAATCAAATAATTGATGCTTTCTCTTTTCAAAACGCTGTTCTGGAGAATTAAGATGTTCTCTGATACATCTACCTTTAAATGTTCAGGGTTACGTTGTACAGTCAAATAAATGTCACCAAACAACTCAGCATCACCAAATACATAACATAAAGTTGTTTTCCACAGGTTACTAAGTGCAGACAGTGGCAAATGGAAGAATTGATGCATTCTCCATTCAAAACGCTGTTTCAGCCAATTTGGAAATTTGTGATACATTTGAGTTGAACTGTTCAGGGTTAAGTTGTACAGTCAAATAAATGTTAGCACACTACTCAGCGTCATGAAAAACATAAGATAAAGTTGTGTTGCACAAGTTACTACATAGTTCAAGCGTAGAAAGTTGTAAATGCAATAATTGAAGCTTTCTCCTTTCAAAACGCTGTTTCGGAGAATTAAGAAGTATTGACATACATCTGCGTTTAACTGTTCAGGGTTAGGTTGTCAAATGAAATAAATGTTACCAAACTACTCAGCATCATGAAATACATAAGAAAATGTTATTTTCCACAAGTTACTACATAGATTAAGTGTAGAAACAGGCAAATGAGAGAAATGATGTATTCTACATTCAAAACGCCTTTTGAAGCTTTTTCGAACATTATGATACATTTGCGTTGAATTGTTCAGGATTTAGTAGTACAATCAAATACATCTTACAAACTACTCAGCAAATTGAAATATCTAATAGAAGGTTGCTTTCCACCAGTTACAACAAAGATGAAGTGTAGAAGGTGGCACATGAAAGAATTGATGCTTTCTCCATTCAAAACGCTGTTTGGGAGAATTTGGACGTTTGTTCAAGGAAAAGTTGTAGAGTGAAATAAATGTTACCAAACAACTCAACAGCATCAAATACATAACATGATGTTATTTTCAACAAGTTACTACATAGGTTAAGTGCAGAAAGTGGCACATGAAAGGATTCATGATTTCTCCATTTTAAAGGCCGTTTAAGAGCTTTTGGAAGTCTTGTGATACATTTGCGTTCAGCTGTTCAGGGTTAAGGTGTACAGTCAAAGAAATGTTACCATACTACTCAGCATCATGAACGACATAACATAAAGTTGTTTTGACAGGTTACTACATAGTTCATGTGTGGAAACTGGCAAATGCAATAATTGATGCTTTCTCCTTGCAAAACGCTGTTTCAGAGAATTAAGAAGTTTTGAGATACATCTGCGTTTAACTGTTCAGGGTTAAGTTCTACAGTCAAATGAATGTTACTAAACTACTCAGCATCATGAAATACATCACATAAAGTTGTATTCCACAAGTTACTACATAGGTTAAGTGTAGAAAGTGGCAAATGAAAGAATCAATGCATTCTCCATTCAAAACGCTGTTTTAGCCAAATTGGAAATGTGTGATACATTTGCGTTTAATTGATCAGGATTAAGTTCTACAATCAAATAAACTTTACAAAACGACTCAGAAAGATGAAATACATAATCTAAAGATGTTTTCCACAACTTATTGCAGAGGTCAAATGTAGAAAGTGGCTAATGAAAGAATTGATGGTTTCTCCATTCGAAACGCTTTCTCAGAGAATTTGGAACTGTTGTGATACATCTGCGTTTAACCGTTCAGAGCTAAGTTGAGGAATCAAAACAATCTTACCAATCTACTCAGCATCATGAAAACCATATCATCAAGTTATTTTCCACAAGTTACTACATAGGTCAAGTGTAGAAACTTGCCAAAGTGAGCATTGATGCCTTTTCCATTCAAAATACGGTTTCAGAGAATTTGGAAGTGTTGTGATACATATGCGTTTAACTCTTCAGAGTTAAGTGAAAGAATCAAATAAATGTTACCATACTACTCAGCAGCATCACATACATAACATAAAGTTGCTAGTATCAGTGTAGAAATTGGCAAATCAAATAATTGATGCTTTCTCTTTTCAAAACGCTGTTCTGGAGAATTAAGATGTTCTCTGATACATCTACCTTTAAATGTTCAGGGTTACGTTGTACAGTCAAATAAATGTCACCAAACTACTCAGCATCACCAAATACATAACATAAAGTTGTTTTCCACAGGTTACTAAGTGCAGACAGTGGCAAATGGAAGAATTGATGCATTCTCCATTCAAAACGCTGTTTCAGCCAATTTGGAAATTTGTGATACATTTGAGTTGAACTGTTCAGGGTTAAGTTGTACAGTCAAATAAATGTTAGCACACTACTCAGCATCATGAAATACATAAGATAAAGTTGTGTTGCACAAGTTACTACATAGTTCAAGCGTAGAAAGTTGTAAATGCAATAATTGAAGCTTTCTCCTTTCAAAACGCTGTTTCGGAGAATTAAGAAGTATTGACATACATCTGCGTTTAACTGTTCAGGGTTAGGTTGTCAAATGAAATAAATGTTACCAAACTACTCAGCATCATGAAATACATAAGAAAATGTTATTTTCCACAAGTTACTACATAGATTAAGTGTAGAAACAGGCAAATGAGAGAAATGATGTATTCTACATTCAAAACGCCTTTTGAAGCTTTTTCGAACATTATGATACATTTGCGTTGAATTGTTCAGGATTTAGTAGTACAATCAAATACATCTTACAAACTACTCAGCAAATTGAAATATCTAATAGAAGGTTGCTTTCCACCAGTTACAACAAAGATGAAGTGTAGAAGGTGGCACATGAAAGAATTGATGCTTTCTCCATTCAAAACGCTGTTTGGGAGAATTTGGACGTTTGTTCAAGGAAAAGTTGTACAGTGAAATAAATGTTACCAAACAACTCAACAGCATCAAATACATAACATGATGTTATTTTCAACAAGTTACTACATAGGTTAAGTGCAGAAAGTGGCACATGAAAGGATTCATGATTTCTCCATTTTAAAGGCCGTTTAAGAGCTTTTGGAAGTCTTGTGATACATTTGCGTTCAGCTGTTCAGGGTTAAGGTGTACAGTCAAATAAATGTTACCATACTACTCAGCATCATGAACGACATAACATAAAGTTGTTTTGACAGGTTACTACATAGTTCAGGTGTGGAAACTGGCAAATGCAATAATTGATGCTTTCTCCTTGCAAAACGCTGTTTCAGAGAATTAAGAAGTTTTGAGATACATCTGCGTTTAACTGTTCAGGGTTAAGTTCTACAGTCAATTGAATGTTACTAAACTACTCAGCATCATGAAATACATCACATAAAGTTGTATTCCACAAGTTACTACATAGGTTAAGTGTAGAAAGTGGCAAATGAAAGAATCAATGCATTCTCCATTCAAAACGCTGTTTTAGCCAAATTGGAAATGTGTGATACATTTGCGTTTAATTGATCAGGATTAAGTTCTACAATCAAATAAATTTTACAAAACGACTCAGAAAGATGAAATACATAATCTAAAGATGTTTTCCACAACTTACTGCAGAGGTCAAATGTAGAAAGTGGCTAATGAAAGAATTGATGGTTTCTCCATTCGAAACGCTTTCTCAGAGAATTTGGAACTGTTGTGATACATCTGCGTTTAACCGTTCAGAGCTAAGTTGAGGAATCAAAACAATCTTACCAATCTACTCAGCATCATGAAAACCATATCATCAAGTTGTTTTCCACAAGTTACTACATAGGTCAAGTGTAGAAACTTGCCAAAGTGAGCATTGATGCCTTTTCCATTCAAAATACGGTTTCAGAGAATTTGGAAGTGTTGTGATACATATGCGTTTATAAGTTCAGAGTTAATTCAAAGAATCAAATAAATGTTACGAAACTATTCAGCATCATCAAATACATGCCATAAAGTTGTTTTCCACAAGATACTACTTAGGTTTATTTTAGAAACTGGCAAATGAAAGAATTGTTCAGCGTTACGTTGTTCAATCAAATAAATGTAACGAAACTACTCAGCAAGATGAACTAGATAAGATGAAGTTGTTTTCCATAACTTACTACATAGGTTAAGTTTATAAAGTTGCCAAAGGAGGAATTGATGCTTCTTTCATTCAAAATACGGTTTCAGAGAATTTGGAAGTGTTGTGATACATCTGCGTTTAACTCTTCAGGGATAAGTTCTACAGTCAAATAAATGTTACCATGCTACTCAGCAGCATCACATACATAACATAAAGTTGCTAGTATCAGTGTAGAAATTGGCAAATCAAATAATTGATGCTTTCTCTTTTCAAAACGCTGTTCTGGAGAATTAAGATGTTCTCTGATACATCTACCTTTAAATGTTCAGGGTTACGTTGTACAGTCAAATAAATGTCACCAAACTACTCAGCATCACCAAATACATAACATAAAGTTGTTTTCCACAGGTTACTAAGTGCAGACAGTGGCAAATGGAAGAATTGATGCATTCTCCATTCAAAACGCTGTTTCTTCCAATTTGGAAATTTGTGATACATTTGAGTTGAACTGTTCAGGGTTAAGTTGTACAGTCAAATAAATGTTAGCACACTACTCAGCATCATGAAATACATAAGATAAAGTTGTGTTGCACAAGTTACTACATAGTTCAAGCGTAGAAAGTTGTAAATGCAATAATTGAAGCTTTCTCCTTTCAAAACGCTGTTTCGGAGAATTAAGAAGTATTGACATACATCTGCGTTTAACTGTTCAGGGTTAGGTTGTCAAATGAAATAAATGTTACCAAACTACTCAGCATCATGAAATACATAAGAAAATGTTATTTTCCACAAGTTACTACATAGATTAAGTGTAGAAACAGGCAAATGAGAGAAATGATGTATTCTACATTCAAAACGCCTTTTGAAGCTTTTTCGAACATTATGATACATTTGCGTTGAATTGTTCAGGATTTGGTAGTACAATCAAATACATCTTACAAACTACTCAGCAAATTGAAATATCTAATAGAAGGTTGCTTTCCACCAGTTACAACAAAGATGAAGTGTAGAAGGTGGCACATGAAAGAATTGATGCTTTCTCCATTCAAAACGCTGTTTGGGAGAATTTGGACGTTTGTTCAAGGAAAAGTTGTACAGTGAAATAAATGTTACCAAACAACTCAACAGCATCAAATACATAACATGATGTTATTTTCAACAAGTTACTACATAGGTTAAGTGCAGAAAGTGGCAAATGAAAGAATTCATGATTTCTCCATTTTAAAGGCCGTTTAAGAGCTTTTGGAAGTCTTGTGATACATTTGCGTTCAGCTGTTCAGGGTTAAGGTGTACAGTCAAAGAAATGTTACCATACTACTCAGCATCATGAACGACATAACATAAAGTTGTTTTGACAGGTTACTACATAGTTCAGGTGTGGAAACTGGCAAATGCAATAATTGATGCTTTCTCCTTGCAAAACGCTGTTTCAGAGAATTAAGAAGTTTTGAGATACATCTGCGTTTAATTGTTCAGGGTTAAGTTCTACAGTCAAATGAATGTTACTAAACTACTCAGCATCATGAAATACATCACATAAAGTTGTATTCCACAAGTTACTACATAGGTTAAGTGTATAAAGTGGCAAATGAAAGAATCAATGCATTCTCCATTCAAAACGCTGTTTTAGCCAAATTGGAAATGTGTGATACATTTGCGTTTAATTGATCAGGATTAAGTTCTACAATCAAATAAACTTTACAAAACGACTCAGAAAGATGAAATACATAATCTAAAGATGTTTTCCACAACTTATTGCAGAGGTCAAATGTAGAAAGTGGCTAATGAAAGAATTGATGGTTTCTCCATTCGAAACGCTTTCTCAGAGAATTTGGAACTGTTGTGATACATCTGCGTTTAACCGTTCAGAGCTAAGTTGAGGAATCAAAACAATCTTACCAATCTACTCAGCATCATGAAAACCATATCATCAAGTTATTTTCCACAAGTTACTACATAGGTCAAGTGTAGAAACTTGCCAAAGTGAGCATTGATGCCTTTTCCATTCAAAATACGGTTTCAGAGAATTTGGAAGTGTTGTGATACATATGCGTTTAACTCTTCAGAGTTAAGTGAAAGAATCAGATAAATGTTACCATACTACTCAGCAGCATCACATACATAACATAAAGTTGCTAGTATCAGTGTAGAAATTGGCAAATCAAATAATTGATGCTTTCTCTTTTCAAAACGCTGTTCTGGAGAATTAAGATGTTCTCTGATACATCTACCTTTAAATCTTCAGGGTTACGTTGTACAGTCAAATAAATGTCACCAAACTACTCAGCATCACCAAATACATAACATAAAGTTGTTTTCCACAGGTTACTAAGTGCAGACAGTGGCAAATGGAAGAATTGATGCATTCTCCATTCAAAACGCTGTTTTAGCCAAATTGGAAATGTGTGATACATTTGCGTTTAATTGATCAGGATTAAGTTCTACAATCAAATAAATTTTACAAAACGTCTCAGAAAGATGAAATACATAATCTAAAGATGTTTTCCACATCTTACTGCAGAGGTCAAATGTATAAAGTGGCTAATGAAAGAATTGATGGTTTCTCCATTCGAAACGCTTTCTCAGAGAATTTGGAACTGTTGTGATACATCTGTGTTTAACCGTTCAGAGCTAAGTTGAGGAATCAAAACAATCTTACCAATCTACTCAGGATCATGAAAACCATATCATCAAGTTATTTTCCACAAGTTACTACATAGGTCAAGTGTAGAAACTTGCCAAAGTAAGCATTGATGCCTTTTCCAATCAAAATACGGTTTCAGAGAATTTGGAAGTGTTGTGATACATATGCGTTTATAAGTTCAGAGTTAAGTCAAAGAATCAAATAAATGTTACCAAACTATTCAGCATCATCAAATACATGCCATAAAGTTGTTTTCCACAAGATACTACTTAGGTTTATTTTAGAAACTGGCAAATGAAAGAATTGTTCAGCGTTACGTTGTTCAATCAAATAAATGTAACCAAACTACTCAGCAAGATGAACTAGATAAGATGAAGTTGTTTTCCATAACTTACTACATAGGTTAAGTTTATAAAGTTGCCAAAGGAGGAATTGATGCTTCTTTCATTCAAAATACGGTTTCAGAGAATATGGAAGTGTTGTGATACATCTGCGTTTAACTCTTCAGGGATAAGTTCTACAGTCAAATAAATGTTACCATGCTACTCAGCAGCATCACATACATAACATAAAGTTGCTAGTATCAGTGTAGAAATTGGCAAATCAAATAATTGATGCTTTCTCTTTTCAAAACGCTGTTCTGGAGAATTAAGATGTTCTCTGATACATCTACCTTTAAATGTTCAGGGTTACGTTGTACAGTCAAATAAATGTCACCAAACTACTCAGCATCACCAAATACATAACATAAAGTTGTTTTCCACAGGTTACTAAGTGCAGACAGTGGCAAATGGAAGAATTGATGCATTCTCCATTCAAAACGCTGTTTCTTCCAATTTGGAAATTTGTGATACATTTGAGTTGAACTGTTCAGGGTTAAGTTGTACAGTCAAATAAATGTTAGCACACTACTCAGCATCATGAAATACATAAGATAAAGTTGTGTTGCACACGTTACTACATAGTTCAAGCGTAGAAAGTTGTAAATGCAATAATTGAAGCTTTCTCCTTTCAAAACGCTGTTTCGGAGAATTAAGAAGTATTGACATACATCTGCGTTTAACTGTTCAGGGTTAGGTTGTCAAATGAAATAAATGTTACCAAACTACACAGCATCATGAAATACATAAGAAAATGTTATTTTCCACAAGTTACTACATAGATTAAGTGTAGAAACAGGCAAATGAGAGAAATGATGTATTCTACATTCAAAACGCCTTTTGAAGCTTTTTCGAACATTATGATACATTTGCGTTGAATTGTTCAGGATTTGGTAGTACAATCAAATACATCTTACAAACTACTCAGCAAATTGAAATATCTAATAGAAGGTTGCTTTCCACCAGTTACAACAAAGATGAAGTGTAGAAGGTGGCACATGAAAGAATTGATGCTTTCTCCATTCAAAACGCTGTTTGGGAGAATTTGGACGTTTGTTCAAGGAAAAGTTGTAGAGTGAAATAAATGTTACCAAACAACTCAACAGCATCAAATACATAACATGATGTTATTTTCAACAAGTTACTACATAGGTTAAGTGCAGAAAGTGGCACATGAAAGAATTCATGATTTCTCCATTTTAAAGGCCGTTTAAGAGCTTTTGGAAGTCTTGTGATACATTTGCGTTCAGCTGTTCAGGGTTAAGGTGTACAGTCAAATAAATGTTACCATACTACTCAGCATTCAATACGCCTTTTGAAGCTTTTTCGAACATTATGATACATTTGCGTTGAATTGTTCAGGATTTAGTAGTACAATCAAATACATCTTACAAACTACTCAGCAAATTGAAATATCTAAGATAAGGTTGCTTTCCACCAGTTACAACAAAGATGAAGTGTAGAAGGTGGCACATGAAAGAATTGATGCTTTCTCCATTCAAAACGCTGTTTGGGAGAATTTGGACGTTAAGTGAAAACAACATAAAGTTGTTTTGACAGGTTACTACATAGTTCCTGTGTGGAAACTGGCAAATGCAATAATTGATGCTTTCTCCTTGCAAAACGCTGTTTCAGAGAATTAAGAAGTTTTGAGATACATCTGCGTTTAACTGTTCAGGGTTAAGTTCTACAGTCAAATGAATGTTACTAAACTACTCAGCATCATGAAATACATCACATAAAGTTGTATTCCACAAGTTACTACATAGGTTAAGTGTAGAAAGTGGCAAATGAAAGAATCAATGCATTCTCCATTCAAAACGCTGTTTTAGCCAAATTGGAAATGTGTGATACATTTGCGTTTAATTGATCAGGATTAAGTTCTACAATCAAATAAATTTTACAAAACGACTCAGAAAGATGAAATACATAATCTAAAGATGTTTTCCACAACTTACTGCAGAGGTCAAATGTAGAAAGTGGCTAATGAAAGAATTGATGGTTTCTGCATTCGAAACGCTTTCTCAGAGAATTTGGAACTGTTGTGATACATCTGCGTTTAACCGTTCAGAGCTAAGTTGAGGAATCAAAACAATCTTACCAATCTACTCAGCATCATGAAAACCATATCATCAAGTTATTTTCCACAAGTTACTACATAGGTGAAGTGTAGAAACTTGCCAAAGTAAGCATTGATGCCTTTTCCATTCAAAATACGGTTTCGGAGAATTTGGAAGTGTTGTGATACATATGCGTTTATAAGTTCAGAGTTAAGTCAAAGAATCAAATAAATGTTACCAAACAATTCAGCATCATCAAATACATGCCATAAAGTTGTTTTCCACAAGATACTACTTAGGTTTATTTTAGAAACTGGCAAATGAAAGAATTGTTCAGCGTTACGTTGTTCAATCAAATAAATGTAACCAAACTACTCAGCAAGATGAACTAGATAAGATGAAGTTGTTTTCCATAACTTACTACATAGGTTAAGTTTATAAAGTTGCCAAAGGAGGAATTGATGCTTCTTTCATTCAAAATACGGTTTCAGAGAATTTGGAAGTGTTGTGATACATCTGCGTTTAACTCTTCAGGGATAAGTTCTACAGTCAAATAAAAGTTACCATACTACTCAGCAGCATCACATACATAACATAAAGTTGCTAGTATCAGTGTAGAAATTGGCAAATCAAATAATTGATGCTTTCTCTTTTCAAAACGCTGTTCTGGAGAATTAAGATGTTCCCTGATACATCTACCTTTAAATGTTCAGGGTTACGTTGTACAGTCAAATAAATGTCACCAAACAACTCAGCATCACCAAATACATAACATAAAGTTGTTTTCCACAGGTTACTAAGTGCAGACAGTGGCAAATGGAAGAATTGATGCATTCTCCATTCAAAACGCTGTTTCAGCCAATTTGGAAAATTGTGATACATTTGAGTTGAACTGTACAGGGTTAAGTTGTACAGTCAAATAAATGTTAGCACACTACTCAGCGTCATGAAATACATAAGATAAAGTTGTGTTGCACAAGTTACTACATAGTTCTAGCGTAGAAAGTTGTAAATGCAATAATTGAAGCTTTCTCCTTTCAAAACGCTGTTTCGGAGAATTAAGAAGTATTGACATACATCTGCGTTTAACTGTTCAGGGTTAGGTTGTCAAATGAAATAAATGTTACCAAACTACTCAGCATCATGAAATACATAAGAAAATGTTATTTTCCACAAGTTACTACATAGATTAAGTGTAGAAACAGGCAAATGAGAGAAATGATGTATTCTACATTCAATACGCCTTTTGAAGCTTTTTCGAACATTATGATACATTTGCGTTGAATTGTTCAGGATTTAGTAGTACAATCAAATACATCTTACAAACTACTCAGCAAATTGAAATATCTAAGATAAGGTTGCTTTCCACCAGTTACAACAAAGATGAAGTGTAGAAGGTGGCACATGAAAGTATTGATGCTTTCTCCATTCAAAACGCTGTTTGGGAGAATTTGGACGTTTGTTCAAGGAAAAGTTGTAGAGTGAAATAAATGTTACCAAACAACTCAACAGCATCAAATACATAACATGATGTTATTTTCAACAAGTTACTACATAGGTTAAGTGCAGAAAGTGGCACATGAAAGGATTCATGATTTCTCCATTTTAAAGGCCGTTTAAGAGCTTTTGGAAGTCTTGTGATACATTTGCGTTCAGCTGTTCAGGGTTAAGGTGTACAGTCAAATAAATGTTACCATACTACTCAGCATTCAATACGCCTTTTGAAGCTTTTTCGAACATTATGATACATTTGCGTTGAATTGTTCAGGATTTAGTAGTACAATCAAATACATCTTACAAACTACTCAGCAAATTGAAATATCTAAGATAAGGTTGCTTTCCACCAGTTACAACAAAGATGAAGTGTAGAAGGTGGCACATGAAAGAATTGATGCTTTCTCCATTCAAAACGCTGTTTGGGAGAATTTGGACGTTAAGTGAAAACAACATAAAGTTGTTTTGACAGGTTACTACATAGTTCCTGTGTGGAAACTGGCAAATGCAATAATTGATGCTTTCTCCTTGCAAAACGCTGTTTCAGAGAATTAAGAAATTTTGAGATACATCTGCGTTTAACTGTTCAGGGTTAAGTTCTACAGTCAAATGAATGTTACTAAACTACTCAGCATCATGAAATACATCACATAAAGTTGTATTCCACAAGTTACTACATAGGTTAAGTGTAGAAAGTGGCAAATGAAAGAATCAATGCATTCTCCATTCAAAACGCTGTTTTAGCCAAATTGGAAATGTGTGATACATTTGCGTTTAATTGATCAGGATTAAGTTCTACAATCAAATAAATTTTACAAAACGACTCAGAAAGATGAAATACATAATCTAAAGATGTTTTCCACAACTTACTGCAGAGGTCAAATGTAGAAAGTGGCTAATGAAAGAATTGATGGTTTCTCCATTCGAAACGCTTTCTCAGAGAATTTGGAACTGTTGTGATACATCTGCGTTTAACCGTTCAGAGCTAAGTGGAGGAATCAAAACAATCTTACCAATCTACTCAGCATCATGAAAAGCATATCATCAAGTTATTTTCCACAGGTTACTACATAGGTCAAGTGTAGAAACTTGCCAAAGTAAGCATTGATGCCTTTTCCATTCAAAATACGGTTTCAGAGAATTTGGAACTGTTGTGATACATATGCGTTTATACGTTCAGAGTTAAGTCAAAGAATCAAATAAAGGTTACCAAACTATTCAGCATCATCAAATACATGCCATAAAGTTGTTTTCCACAAGATACTACTTAGGTTTAGTTTAGAAACTGGCAAATGAAAGAATTGTTCAGCGTTACGTTGTTCAATCAAATAAATGTAACCAAACTACTCAGCAAGATGAACTAGATAAGATGAAGTTGTTTTCCATAACTTACTACATAGGTTAAGTTTATAAAGTTGCCAAAGGAGGAATTGATGCTTCTTTCATTCAAAATACGGTTTCACAGAATTTGGAAGTGTTGTGATACATATGCGTTTAACTCTTCAGGGTTAAGTTCTACATTCAAATAAATGTTACCATACTACTCAGCAGCATCACATACATAACATAAAGTTGCTAGTTTCAGTGTAGAAACTGGCAAATCAAAGAATTGATGCTTTCTCTTTTCAAAACGCTGTTCTGGAGAATTAAGATGTTCTGTGATACATCTACCTTTAAATGTTCAGGGTTACGATGTACAGTCGAATAAATGTCACCAAACTACTCAGCATCACCAAATACATAACATAAAGTTGTTTTCCACAAGTTACTAAGTGCAGACAGTGGCAAATGGAAGAATTGTTGCATTCTCCATTCAAAACGCTGTTTCAGCCAATTTGGAAATTTGTGATACATTTGAGTTGAACTGTTCAGGGTTAAGTTGTACAGTCAAATAAATGTTAGCACACTACTCAGCATCATGAAATACATAAGATAAAGTTGTGTTGCACAAGTTACTACATAGTTCAAGCGTAGAAAGTTGTAAATGCAATAATTGATGCTTTCTCCTTTCAAAACGCTATTTCGGAGAATTAAGAAGTGTTGACATACATCTGCGTTTAACTGTTCAGGGTTAGGTTGTCAAATGAAATAAATGTTACCAAACTACTCAGCATCATGAAATACATAAGAAAATGTTATTTTCCACAAGTTACTACATAGACTAAGTGTAGAAACAGGCAAATGAGAGAAATGATGTATTCTACATTCAAAACGCCTTTTGAAGCTTTTTCGAATATTATGATACATTTGCGTTGAATTGTTTAGGATTTAGTTGTACAATCAAATACATCTTACAAACTACTCAGCAAATTGAAATATCTAAGATAAGGTTGCTTTCCACCAGTTACAACAAAGATGAAGTGTAGAAGGTGGCACATGAAAGAATTGATGCTTTCTCCATTCAAAACGCTGTTTGGGAGAATTTGGACGTTTGTGATCCACTTGCGTTTAACTGTTCAAGGAAAAGTTGTAGAGTGAAATAAATGTTACCAAACAACTCAACAGCATCAACTACATAACATGATGTTATTTTCAACAAGTTACTGCATAGGTTCAGCGCAGAAAATAGCAAATGAAATAATTCATGCTTTCTCCATTTTAAAGGACGTTTAAGAGCTTTTGGAAGTCTTGTGATACATTTGCGTTCAGCTGTTCACGGTTAACGGGTACAGTCAATTAAATGTTACCATACTACTCAGCATCATGAACGACAATAACATAAAGTTGTTTTGACAGGTTACTACATAGTTCAGGTGTGGAAACTGGCAAATGGAATAATTGATGCTTTCTCCTTGCAGAACGCTGTTTCAGAGAATTAAGAAGTTTTGAGATACATCTGCGTTTAACTGTTCAGGGTTAAGTTCTACAGTCAAATGAATGTTACTAAACTACTCAGCATCATGAAATACATCACATAAAGTTATATTCCACAAGTTACTACATAGGTTAAGTGTAGAAAGTGGCAAATGAAAGAATCAATGCATTCTCCATTCAAAACTCTGTTTTAGCCAAATTGGAAATGTGGGATACATTTGCGTTTAATTTATCAGGATTAAGTTCAACAATCAAATAAATTTTACAAAACGACTCAGAAAGATGAAATACATAATCTAAAGATGTTTTCCACAACTTACTGCAGAGGTCAAATGTAGAAAGAGGCTAATGAAAGAATTGATGGTTTCTCCATTCGAAACGCTTTCTCAGAGAATTTGGAACTGTTGTGATACATCTGCGTTTAACCGTTCAGAGCTAAGTGGAGGAATCAAAACAATCTTACCAATCTACTCAGCATCATGAAAACCATATCATCAAGTTATTTTCCACAAGATACTACATAGGTCAAGTGTAGAAACTTGCCAAAGTAAGCATTGATGCCTTTTCCATTCAAAATATGGTTTCAGAGAATTTGGAAGTGTTGTGATACATCTGCGTTTAACTCTTCAGGCTTAAGTTCTACAGTCAAATAAATGTTACCATACTACTCAGCAGCATCACATACATAACATAAAGTTGCTAGTATCAGTGTAGAAATTGGCAAATCAAATAATTGATGCTTTCTCTTTTCAAAACGCTGTTCTGGAGAATTAAGATGTTCTCTGATACATCTACCTTTAAATGTTCAGGGTTACGTTGTACAGTCAAATAAATGTCACCAAACTACTCAGCATCACCAAATACATAACATAAAGTTGTTTTCCACAGGTTACTAAGTGCAGACAGTGGCAAATGGAAGAATTGATGCATTCTCCAATCAAAACGCTGTTTCAGCCAATTTGGAAATTTGTGATACATTTGAGTTGAACTGTTCAGGGTTACGTTGTACAGTAAATAAATGTTAGCACACTACTCAGCATCATGAAATACATAAGATAAAGTTGTGTTGCACAAGTTACAACATAGTTCAAGCGTAGAAAGTTGTAAATGCAATAATTGAAGCTTTCTCCTTTCAAAACGCTGTTTCGGAGAATTAAGAAGTATTGACATACATCTGCGTTTAACTCTTCAGGGTCAGGTTGTCAAATGAAATAAATGTTACCAAACTACTCAGCATCATGAAATACATAAGAAAATGTTATTTTCCACATGTTACTACATAGATTAAGTGTAGAAACAGGCAAATGAGAGAAATGATGTATTCTACATTCAATACGCCTTTTGAAGCTTTTTCGAATATTATTATACATTTGAGTTGAATTGTTCAGGATTTAGTAGTACAATCAAATACATCTTACAAACTACTCAGCAAATTGAAATATCTAAGATAAGGTTGCTTTCCACCAGTTACAACAAAGATGAAGTGTAGAAGGTGGCACATGAAAGAATTGATGCTTTCTCCATTCAAAACGCTGTTTGGGAGAATTTGGACGTTTGTTCAAGGAAAAGTTGAACAGTGAAATAAATGTTACCAAACAACTCAACAGCATCAAATACATAACATGATGTTATTTTCAACAAGTTACTACATAGGTTAAGTGCAGAAAGTGGCAAATGAAAGGATTCATGATTTCTCCATTTTAAAGGCCGTTTAAGAGCTTTTGGAAGTCTTGTGATACATTTGCGTTCAGCTGTTCAGGGTTAAGGTGTACAGTCAAAGAAATGTTACCATACTACTGAGCATCATGAACGACATAACATAAAGTTGTTTTGACAGGTTACTACATAGTTCAGGTGTGGAAACTGGCAAATGCAATAATTGATGCTTTCTCCTTGCAAAACGCTGTTTCAGAGAATTAAGATGTTTTGAGATACATCTGCGTTTAACTGTTCAGGGTTAAGTTCTACAGTCAAATGAATGTTACTAAACTTCTCAGCATCATGAAATACATCACATAAAGTTGTATTCCACAAGTTACTACATAGGTTAAGTGTAGAAAGTGGCAAATGAAAGAATCAATGCATTCTCCATTCAAAACGCTGTTTTAGCCAAATTGGAAATGTGTGATACATTTGCGTTTAATTGATCAGGATTAAGTTCTACAATCAAATAAATTTTACAAAACGACTCAGAAAGATGAAATACATAATCTAAAGATGTTTTCCACAACTTACTGCAGAGGTCAAACGTAGAAAGTGGCTAATGAAAGAATTGATGGTTTCTCCATTCGAAACGCTTTCTCAGAGAATTTGGAACTGTTGTGATACATCTGCGTTTAACCGTTCAGAGCTAAGTTGAGGAATCAAAACAATCTTACCAATCTACTCAGCATCATGAAAACCATATCATCAAGTTATTTTCCACAAGTTACTACATAGGTCAAGTGTAGAAACTTGCCAAAGTAAGCATTGATGCCTTTTCCATTCAAAATACGGTTTCAGAGAATTTGGAAGTGTTGTGATACATCTGCGTTTAACTCTTCAGGATTAAGTTCTACAGTCAAATAAATGTTACCATACTACTCAGCAGCATCACATACATAACATAAAGTTGCTAGTTTTAGTGTAGAAACTGGCAAATCAAATAATTGATGCAATCTCTTTTCAAAACGCTGTTCTGGAGAATAAAGATGTTCTCTGATACATCTACCTTTAAATGTTCATGGGTACGCTGTACAGTCAAATAAATGTCATCAAACTACTCAGCATCACGAAATACATAACATAAAGTTGTTTTCCACAAGTTACTAAGTGCAGACAGTGGCAAATGGAAGAATTGATGCATTCTCCATTCAAAACGCTGTTTCAGCCAATTTGGAAATTTGTGATACATTTGAGTTGAACTGTTCAGGGTTAAGTTGTACAGTCAAATAAATGTTAGCACACTACTCAGCATCATGAAATACATAAGATAAAGTCGTGTTGCACAAGTTACTACATAGTTCAAGCGTAGAAAGTTGTAAATGCAATAATTGATGCTTTCTCCTTTCAAAACGCTGTTTCGGAGAATTAAGAAGTGTTGACATACATCTGCGTTTAACTGTTCAGGGTTAGGTTGTCAAATGAAATAAATGTTACCAAACTACTCAGCATCATGAAATACATAAGAAAACATTATTTTCCACAAGTTACTACATAGATTAAGTGTAGAAACAGGCAAATGAGAGAAATGATGTATTCTACATTCAAAACGCCTTTTGAAGCCTTTTCGAATATTATGATACATTTGCGTTGAATTGTTCTGGATTTAGTAGTACAATCAAATACATCTTACAAACTACTCAGCAAATTGAAATATCTAAGATAAGGTTGCTTTCCACCAGTTACCACAATGATGAAGTGTAGAATGTGGCACATGAAAGATTGATGTTTTCTCCATTTAAAACGCTGTTTGGGAGAATTTGGACGTTTGTGATGCACTTGAACTTAACTGTTCAAGGAAAAGTTGTACAGTGAAATAAATGTTACCAAACAACTCAACAGCATCAAATACATAACATGATGTTATTTTCAACAAGTTACTGCTTAGGTTCAGTGCAGAAAATGGCAAATGAAAGAATTCATGCTTTCTCCATTTTAAAGACCGTTTAAGAGCTTTTGGAAGTCTTGTGATACATTTGCGTTCAGCTGTTCACGGTTAAGGGGTACAGTGAAATAAATGTTACCATACTACTCAGCATCATGAACGACATAACATAAAGTTGTTTTGACAGGTTACTACATAGTTCAGGTGTGGAAACTGGCAAATGGAATAATTGATGCTTGCTCCTTTCAAAATCTGTTTCAGAGAATTAAGAAGTTTTGAGATACATCTGCGTTTAACTGTTCAGGGTTAAGTTCTACAGTCAAATCAATGTTACTAAACTACTCAGCATCATGAAATACATCACATAAAGTTGAATTCCACAAGTCACTACATAGGTTAAGTGTAGAAAGTGGCAAATGAAAGAATAAATGCATTCTCCATTCAAAACGCTGTTTTAGCCAAATTGGAAATGTGTGTTACATTTGCGTTTAATTGATCAGGATTAAGTTCTACAATCAAATAAATTTTACAAAACGTCTCAGAAAGATGAAATACATAATCTAAAGATGTTTTCCACAACTTACTGCAGAGGTCAAATGTAGAAGGTGGCTAATGAAAGAATTGATGGTTTCTCCATTCGAAACGCTTTCTTAGAGAATTTGGAACTGTTGTGATACATCTGCGTTTAACCGTTCAGATTTAAGTTGAGGAATCAAAACAATCTTACCAATCTACTCAGCATCATGAAAACCATATCATCAAGTTATTTTCCACATGTTACTACATAGGTCAAGTGTAGAAACTTGCCAAAATAAGCATTGATGCCTTTTCCATTCAAAATACGGTTTCAGAGAATTTGGAAGTGTTGTGATACATATGCGTTTAACTGTTCAGAGTTAAGTGAAAGAATCAAATAAATGTTACCAAACTATTCAGCATCATCAAATAAATGCCATAAAGTTGTTTTCCACAAGATACTACTTAGTGTTAGTTTAGAAACTGGCAAATGAAAGAATTGTTCAGCGTTACGTTGTTCAATCAAATAAATGTAAGCAAACTACTCAGCAAGATGAAATAGATAAGATGAAGTTGTTTTCCATAACTTACTACATAGGTTAAGTTTATAAAGTTGCCAAAGGAGGAATTGATGCTTCTTTCATTCAAACTACGGTTTCAGAGAATTTGTCAGTGTTGTGATACATCTGCGTTTAACTCTTCAGGCTTAAGTTCTACAGTCAAATAAATGTTACCATACTACTCAGCAGCATCACATACATAACATAAAGTTGCTAGTTTCAGTGTAGAAATTGGCAAATCAAATAATTGATGCAATCTCTTTTCAAAACTCTGTTATGGAGACTTAAGATGTTCTCTGATACATCTACCTTTAAATGTTCAGGGGTACGTTCTACAGTCAAATAAATGTCACCAAACTACTCAGCATCACGAAATACATAACATAAAGTTGTTTTCCACAAGTTACTAAGTGCAGACAGAGGCAAATGGAGGAATTGATGCTTTCTCCTTTCAAAACGCAGTTTCAGAGAATTAAGAAGTTTTGAGATACATCTGCGTTTAACTGTTCAGGGTTAAGTTCTACAGTCAAATGAATGTTACCAAACTACTCAGCATCAATAAAACATAACATAAAGTTTTTTTCCACAAATTACTACATAGGCCAAGTGTAAATACTTGCCAAAGTAAGAATTGATGATTTTTATATTCAAAATAGGGTTTCAGAGAATCTGGAAGTGTTGTGATACATCTGCGTTTAACTGTTCATGCTTAAGTTGTACATTCAAATAAATGTTACCGTACTACTCAGCATCATGAACTACATAACATAACGTTGTTTTCACAGGTTACCACATAGTTCAGTTGAGGAAAGTGGCAAATGATATAATTGATGCTTTCTCCTTGCAAAACGCTGTTTCAGAGAATTAAGAAGTTTTGAGATACATCTGCGTTTAACTGCTCAGGGTTAAGTTATACATTCAAATGAATGTTACTAAACTACTCAACATCATGAAAAATATAACATCAATTTGTACTCCACAACTCCATTGGTTAAGTGTAGAAAGTGGCAAATGAAAGAATAAATGCATTCTCCATTCAAAACGCTATTTGAGCCAAATTGGAAATGTGTGATACATTTGCGTTTCATTGATCAGGATTAAGGTCTACAATCAAATAAATTTTACCAAACCTCTCAGAAAGATGAAATACATAATCTAAAGGTGTTTTCCACAACTTACCGCAGAGGTTAAATGTAGAAAGAGGCTAATGAAAAAATTGATGGTTTCTCCACTCAAAATGCTTTCTCAGAGAATTTGGAAGTGTTATGATACATCTTTGTTTAACCGTTCAGAGCTAAGTTGAAGAATCAAAACAATCTTAAATAATCTACTCAGCATCATGAAAAACATAACATAAAGTTTTTTTCCACACGTTACTACATAGGTCAAGTATAGAAACTTGCCAAAGTAAGAATTGATGCTTTTTCCATTCAAAATACGGTTTCAGAGAATTCGGAAGTGTTGTGATACATATGCGTTTAACTGTTCAGAGTTAAGTTAAAGAATCAAGTAAATGTTACCAAATTATTCAGCATCATGCCATAAAGTTGTTTTCCACATGATACTACTTACGTTTAGTTTCGAAACTGGCAAATGAAAGAATTGTTCAACGTTAAGTTGTTCAATCAAATAAGTGTAACCAAACTACTCAGCAAGATGACATACATTAGATAAAGTTGTTTTCCAGAACTTACTACATGGGTTAAGTGTAGAAAGTGGCAAATGAAAGAATTGATTCTTTCTTCATTCAAAATGCTGTTTAAGAGTACTTGGAAATCTTGTGATACATTGGTGTTTAACTGTTCAGGGTAACGTTGTACAGGCAAATAAATGTTAGCATACTACTGGGCATCATGAAATGCATAACATAAAGTTGTTTTGCACAAGTTACTACATAGTTCAAGCGTAGAAACTTGCAAATGCAATAATTGACGCTTTCTCCTTTCAAAACGCTTTCTCAGAGAATTTGGTAGCGTTGTGATACATATGCGTTTAACTGTTCAGAGTTAAGTTAAAGAATCAGATAAATGTTACCAAACTATTCAGCATCATCAAATAGATGCCATAAAGTTGTTTTCAACAAGATACTACTTAGGTTTAGTTTAGAAACTGGCAAATGAAGGAATTGTTGAACGTTAAGATGTACAATCAAATAAATGTAACCAAACTACTCAGCAAGATGAAATACATAAGATGAAGTTGTTGTCCATAACTTAGTACATAGGTTAAGTATAGAAAGTTGCCAAAGAAAGAAGTGATGCTTTTTTCATTCAAAATGCGGCTTCAGAGAATTTGAAAGTGTTGTGATACATCTGCGTTTAACTGTTTAGGGTTAAGTTCTACAGTCAAATGAATGTTACTAAGCTACTCATGTCATGAAATACATAACATCAAGTTTTATTCCATAAGCTACTACATTGGTTAAATGTAGAAAGTGGCAAATGAAAGAATCAAAGCATTCTCCATTCAAAACGCTATTTGAGCCAAATTGGAAATGTGTGATACATTTGCGTTTAATTCATAAGGTTTAAGTTCTACAATCAAATTGATTTTACCAAACAACTCATAAAGATCAAATACATAATCTAAAGATCTTTTCCACAACTTACTGCACAGGATAAATGTAGAAAGTAGCTAATGAATGTATTGATGGTTTCTCCATTGAAAACGGTTTCTGAGAGAATTTGGAAGTGTTGTGATACATATGCGTTTAACTGCTCAGAGTTAAGTTAAAGAATAAAATAAATCTAAACCAAACTATGCAGCAACATCAAAAACATGCCATAATATTGTTTTCCACAAGATACTACTTAGGTTTAGTTTAGAAATTGGCAAATGAACGAATTGTTCAAATGTAACCAAACTACTCAGCAAGATGAAATACATAAGATGAAGTTGTGCTCACTAACGTACTACATAGGTTAAGTTTAGAAAGTTGACAAAGAAAGAATTGATGCTTTTTTCATTCAAAATACGGTTTCAGACAATTTGGAAGTGTTGTGATACATATGCGTTTAACTGTTCAGGGTTAAGTTCTACAGTCAAATAAATGTTACCATACTACTCAGCATCATGAAATACATAACATAAAGTTGTTAGTTTCAGTGTAGAAACTGGCAAATCAAATAATTGATGCTTTCTCTGTTCCTAACGATGTTTCTGAAAATTAAGAAGTTCTGTGATACATCTTTCTTTAAATGTTCAAGGTTACGTTGTACAATCAAATAAATGTTGCCAAACTACTCAGCATCATGAAATACACGACATAAAGTTGTTCTCCACAAGTTATTAAATTGGTTAAGTGTAGAAAGTGGCAAATGAAAGAATTGTTGTATTCTACAGTTGAAACGCTGTCTGAAGCTTTTAGGAATATTTGTGATATCTTTGCGTTTAATTGTTCAGGATTAAGTAGTACAATGAAATACGCGTTGCAAACTACTCAGCAAGATGAAATACATAAGATAAAGTTGTTTTCCACAACTTACTACTTCGGTTAAGTGTGAAAATTGGCAAATCAAAGAATTGATTCTTTCTTCATTCAAAATGCTCTTAAAGAGTACTTGGAAGTCTTGTGATACATTAGTGTTTAACTGTTCAGGGTTAAGTTGTACAGTCAAATAAATGTTAGCATACTACTCAGCATAATGAAATACATGACATAAAGTTGTTTTGCACAAGTTACTACATAGTTCAAGCGTAGAAACTTGCAAATGCAATAATTGATGCTTTCTCCTTTCAAAATGCTGTTTCAGAGAAGAAAGAAGTATTGAGATACATCTGCGTTTAACTGTTCAGGGTTAGGTTGTACAATGAAATAAATGTTACCAAACTACTCAGCATCATGCAATACATAAGAAAATGTTATTTTCCACAAGTTACTACATAGATTGTGTGTAGAATCAGGCAAATGAAAGTTTTGATGTTTTCGACATTCAAAACGCAGTTAGAACCCTTTTGGAATATTTGTGATACGTTTGCGTTGAATTGTTCAGGATTAAGTCGTACAATCAAATACATCTTACAAACTACTCAGCAAGATGAAATCGATAAGATCGTGTTGCTTTCCACCAGTTACAACATAGATCAATTTTCGAAAGTGGCACATTAAAAAATTTATGCTTTCTCCATTCAAAACGCTGTTTGGGAGAATTTGGACGTTTGTGTGCACTTGCGTTTAACTGTTCAAGGTTAAGTTGTATAATGAAATAAATGTTACCAAACAACTCATCATCAGCAAATACATAACATAATGTTATTTTCCACAAGTTACTACATAGGTTATGTGTATAAAGTTGCAAATGAAAGAATCCATGCTTTCTCCACTTTAAACGCCGTTTAAGGGCTTTTGGAAGTCTTGTGATACATTTGCGTTTAACTGTTCAGGGTTAGTTTGTACAGGGAAATAAATGTTACCATACTACTCAGCATCATGAACTACCTAACATAAAGTTGTTTTCACAGGTTACTACATATTTCAGGTGTGGAAAGTGGCAAATGCAATAATGGATGCTTTCTCCTTGCAAAACGCTGTTTCAGAGAATTAAGAAGTTTTGAGATACATCTGCGTTTAACTGTTCAGGGTTAAGTTCTGCAGTCAAATGAATGTTACTAAGCTACTCAGCATCATGTAATACATAACATCAAGTTGTATTCCATAAGCTACTACATTGGTTAAGTGTAGAAAGTGGCAAATGAAAGAATCAATGCATTCTCCATTCAAAACGCTATTTGAGCCAAATTGGAAATGTGTGATACATTTGCGTTTAATTCATCAGGATTAAGTTCAACAATCAAATAAATTTTACCAAACTACTCAGAAAGATCAAATACATAATCTAAAGAAGTTTTCCACAACTTACTGCAGAGGTTAAATGTAGAAAGTGGCTAATGAAAGAATTGATGGTTTCTCCATTCAAAACGCTTTCTCAGAGAAGTTGGTAGCGTTGTGATACATATGCGTTTAACTGTTCACAGTTAAATTAAAGAATAAAATAAATGTTACCAAACTATTCAGCATCATCAAATAGATGCCATAAAGTTGTTTCCCACAAGATACTACTTAGGTTTAGTTTGGAAACTGGCAAATGAAAGAATTGTTGAACGTTAAGCTGTACAATCAAATAAATGTAACCAAACTACTCAGCAAGATGAAATACATAAGATGAAGTTGTTGTCCATAACTTAGTACATAGGTTAAGTATAGAAAGTTGCCAAAGAAAGAAGTGATGCTTTTTTCATTCAAAATGCGGCTTCAGAGAATTTGGAAGTGTTCTGATACATATGCGTTTAACTGCTCAGAGTTAAGTTAAAGAATAAAATAAATCTAAAGCAATCTATCCAGCATCATCAAATACATGCCATAATATTGTTTTCCACAAGATTGTACTTTGGTTTAGTTTAGAAATTGGCAAATGAACGAATTGTTCAACGTTAAGTTGTACATTCAAATAAATGTTACCATACTACTCAGCATCATGAACTACAGAACATAAAGTTGTTATCACAGTTTACTGCATAGTTCAGGTGTGAAAACTGGCAAATGCAATAATTGATGCTTTCTCCTTGCAAAACGCTGTTTCAGAGAATTATGAGGTTTTGAGATACATCTGCGTTTAACTGTTCAGGGTTAAGTTCTACAGTCAAATAAATGTTTCCATACTACTCAGCATTATGAAATACATAAAATAAAGTTGTTAGTTTAACTGTAGAAACTGGCAAATCAAATAATTGATGCTTTCTCTTCTCAAAACGCTGTTTCTGAGAATTAAGACATTCTGCGATACATCTACGTTTAAATGTTCAGCGTTACGGTGTACAATCAAATAAATGATAACAAACTACTCAGCATGATGAAATAGATAAGATAAAGTTGTTTTCTACAATTTGATACATAGTTTAAGTGTAGAAACTGTCAAATTAAATAATTGATGCTTTCTCCATTCCAAACGCTGTTTCAGAGAATTTGGAAGTTTTGTGATACATTTCCATTTAACTGTTCAGGGTTAAGTTCTACAGTCAAATAAATGTGTCTATACTACTCAGCATCATGAAATACATAACATAAAGTTGTTTCCCACAAGTTACTTCATAGGTTCAGCGTAGAAACTGACAAATGCCTCATTATAGGAAGAATGTGGAGGCGGTGGAGAGGGTTCAGAGGAGATTTACCAGGATGCTGCCTGGATTGGAGAGTATTGAATATGAGGAGAGGCTTAAGGTGCTAGGGCTTTATTCACTGGAAAGGAGGAAGATGAGAGGAGACATGATAGAGGTATATAAAATATTGAGAGGAATAGATAGAGTAGACAGTCAGCGCCTCCTTCCCAGGGCACCAATGCTCAAGACGAGAGGTCATGGCTTTAAGGTTATGGGTGGGAGGTTCAGGGGAGATGTCAGAGGGGGGGTTTTCACCCAGAGAGTGGTTGGTGCATGGAATGCACTGCCTCGGGTGGTGGTGGAGGCAGATACATTGAACAGGTTCAAGAGCTTGTTGGATAGGCATATGGAGGACCGTGAGATAGAGGGATATGCGGGAGGAAGGGGTTAGGTAGTGTGAGGGTGGACAATGGACGGCACGACACGGTGGGCCGAAGGGCCTGTTTTGTGCTGTATGGTTCAATGGTTTCTATGTTTTTTTTGATGCTTTCTCCATTCAAAACGTTGATTCAGAGAATTTGGAAGTGTTGTGATACATCTGCGTTTAACCGTTCAGAGCTAAGTTGAAGAATCAAAACAATGTTACCAAACTACTCAGCATCATGAAATACATAAGATAAAGTTGTTTCCCACAAATTACTGCATAGGTTAACTATACAAAGTGGCAAATGAAAGTATTGATGCTTTCTCCATTCAACATCCTGTTAAAGAGTATTTGGAAGTCTTGTGATATATTTGCGTTTAACTGTTCAGGGTTAAGCTGTATAGTCAAATAAATGTTACCATACGACTCAACACCATGAAGTACATAACATAAAAGTTGTTTGCAGAAGTTGCTACATTGTTTAAGTGTAGAAACTGGCAAATGAAATAATTGATGCTTTCTTCTTTCAAAACGCTGTTTCAGCCAATGTGGAGATTTGTGATACATTTGTGTTTAACTGTTCAGGGTTAAGAAGTACAAATCAAATAACTGTTACCAAACAACTCAGCATCATGAAATACAGAACATAATGTTATTTTCCACTAGTTACTGCATAGGTTAAGTGTAGAAAGTGGCAAAGGAAAGAATTCATGCTTTCTCCATTCAACAGACGTTTAAGAGTATTTGGAAGTCTTGTGATACATTTGTGTTTAACTGTTCAGGGTTAAGTTGTACAGTCAAATAAATGTTACCATGCTACTCAGCAACATGAAGTACATAACATAAAGTGTTTTCACAAGTTACATAGTTCAGGTGTAGAAACTGGCAAATGCAATAATTGATGCTTTCTCCTTGCAAAACGCTTTTTCAGAGAATTAAGAAATTTTGTGAAAAATCTGCATTTAACTGTTCAGGGTTAACTGGTACAGTCAAATGAATGTTACTAAGCTACTCAGCATCATGAAATGCATGACATAAAGTTGATTTGCAGAAGTTACTGAATAGTTTAAGTGCAGAAACTGACAAATGAAATAATTGATGCTTTCTTCTTTCGAAACGCTGTTTTAGCCAATTTGGAGATTTGTGATACATTTGTGTTTAACTGCTCAGGGTTAAGTTGTACAATCAAATAAACGTTACTAAACAACACAGCTTCATGAAATACATAACATAATGCTATTTTCCATTAGTTATTACATAGGTTAAGTGTAGAAAATGGAAAAAGAAGGAATTGATGCTTTCTACATTCAAAACTCTGTTCAAGCAATTTGGAATATTTGTGATACATTTGCGTTAAATTGTTCAGGATTAACGTGTAAAATCAAATAAATTTTACCAAACTACTCAGCAAGATGAAATGCATGAGCTAAAGATGTTTTCCACAAGTTACTGCAGAGGTTAAATGTAGGAAGTGGCAAATGAAAGTATTGATGCTTTCTCCATTCAACACCCTGTTTAAGAGTATTTGGAAGTCTTGTGATATATTTGCGTTTAACTGTTCAGAGTTAAGTTGTATAGTCAAAAAAATGTTACCATACGACTCAGCACCATGAAGTACATAACATAAAAGTTGTTTGCTCAAGTTGCTACATTGTTTAAGTGTAGAAACTGGCAAATGAAATAATTAATGCTTTCTTCTTTAAAAACGCTGTTTTTGCCAATTTGGAGATTTGTGATACATTTGTGTTTAACTGTTCAGGGTTAAGAAGTACAAATCAAATAACTGTTACCAAGCAATTCAGCATCATGAAATACAGAACATAATGTTATTTTCCACTAGTTACTACATAGGTTAAGTGTAGAAAGTTGCAAATGAACGAATTGATGCAATTACACACAAAACGCTGTTCAAGCAATTTGGAATATTTGTGAAACATTTGCGTTAAATTGTTCTGGATTAAGTTGTACAAACTACGTTACCAAACTACTCAGAAAGATGAAATACATAAGCTAAAGTTGGTTTCCTCAACTTACTAACGAGGTTAAATGTAGAAAGTGGCAAATGGAATATTTCATGTTTTCTCCATGCAAAACGCTTTCTGAGAGAATTTGGAAGAGTTGCGATACATTTGCGTTTAAATGTACAGCGCTAAGTTGTACCATCAAATAAGTGTAGCCAAACTACTCAGCAAGATGAAATACAGAAGATAATGTTGCTTTCTACCAGTTACAACATAGATGAAGTGTAGAGAGTGGCAAATGAAAGAATTGATACTTTCTCCATTCAAAACGCTGTTTGAGAGAATTTGGACGTTTGTGATGCACTTGCGTTTAACTGTTCAAGGTTAAGTTGTATAATGAAATAAATGTTACCAAACAACTCATCATCAGCAAATACATAAAATAATGACATTTTGCACAAGTTACTACAAAGGTTAAGTGTAGCAAGTGGCAAATGAATGTATTCATGCTTTCTCCATTCAAAACGCCGTTTAAGAGCATTTGGAAGTCTTGTGATACATTTTTGGCCCTGTATCATCGTTCAAAACATATACTTTTTCCATTGGCAAATTCTATATATGTCTGATCTGCAGATTTCTTCAAGTCTCTAAATTTTTGTCTATAAGCTTCAGGTACCAATTCATAGGCTTTCAACACAGCTTGTTTTACCTTTGTATGATCAGCTGCATCCTGAACAGACAAAGCAGAATAAGCTTTTTTTTAGCTTTACCTTGAATTACACTCTGTAACATAAGAACCCATCCTTCCTTTGGCCAGTTTGAACTCTCAGCAACCTTTTCGAAATGTTGGAAATACTGATCAACCTGATCTTCCTCAAAAGGAGGGACTAATCGAACGTCCCTACTGGCTAAAAAGTCATCATCAGAATCAGAAATCTTTCGTTTCATTTCTAACTCCATCCTTTTTTGTTCCAGCTCCATCTTCTTCAATTCCATCTGGGGCTTCCTTTCCTCTGCCTCAAACTTCAACCGAGTTAGTTCCCGTTCAGCGTCTAACTCTAGTTTCCTTCGTTCGGTCTCTAATTTCTTTCATCCCAACTCGAACTTAATTCGCCTTTGTTCTAACTCCATCTTTGCTATCTGCATCTGGCTATCAGGAATCTCTTGACTCACTCCCAGGAAACTGTACTAACTGTTCTAACTCTTCCTCCTCCAAATCCTCCAACTCCACTGGTTGAGAAGTAACATCAGAAATCATTGGTTTCATCTCAGGGAACTTTACCACCTCACTCACCTCAAACACTTCCTTCTCCAAATAATAGTCAACTATCATTCTATGAATAACTGTTTTTTTTCAAAGATCGCGTTACTGCTTTAATAGACAATAGGACAATAGACATTCCGCCCTTCGAGTCTGCACCGCCATTTTGAGATCATGGCTGATCCTCAACAATCAATATCCTGTTCCTGCCTTGTCCCCATATCCCTTGATTCCCCTATCTATAAGAAACCTATCTAGCTCCTTCCTGAAAGTGCCCAGAGAATTGGCCTCCGCTGCCCTCTGAGGCAGTGCATTCCACAAATTCACAACCCTCTGGGAGAAGAAGTTTTTCCTCACCTCTGTCCTAAATGGCCTAGCCCTTATTCTTATAATGGCCTAGCCCTTAATCATGCCCCCTGGTCCCCCAATATCTGGAACATATTTCCTGTCTCTATCCTGTCCAATCCCTTAATGATCCTGTATGTTTCAATCAGATCCCCTCTCAATCTTCTCAATTCCAGCGTGTACAATACCAGTCTCTCCAACCTCTCAGCATAAGACAGTCCCGACATCCCCGGAATTAACCTCGTAAACCTACGCTGCACGCCCTCTATAACCAGAATATCCTTCCTTAACCCTGGAGACCAAAACTGTACACAATACTCCAGGAGTGGTCTCACCAGGGCCCTGTACAAATGCAAAAGAATCTCTTTGCTTTTGTACTCAATTCCTCTTGTAATACACGCCAACATTCCATTAGCCTTCATCACTGCCTGCTGCACTTGCTCATTCACTTTCAGTGACTGATGAACAAGAACTCCCAGATCCCTTTGTATTTCCCCCTTAGCTAACTCCACACCATTCAGATAATACTCCACCTTCCTGTTCCTGCTCCCAAAGTGGATAACCTCACACTTATCCACATTAAACTTCATCTGCCAAGTATCTGCCCACTTACCCAACCTATCCAAATCACCTTGAATTCTCCTAACTTCCTCTACACATGTCGCACTGCCACCCAACTTTGTATTATCAGCAAACTTGTAATGTTATTCACAATGCCTTCATCTAAATCATCAACATAGATCGTAAACAGCTGTGGTCCCAGCACCGAGCCCTGTGGCACCCCACTAGTCACAGCCTGCCATTCTGAAAAACATCCATTCACCATTACCCTTTGTTTCCTATCCGTCAACCAGTTTTCTATCCATGTTAATACCCGCCCCCCAATTCCATGAGCCCTAATTTTACCCACCAATCTCCTGTGCGGCACTTTATCAAATGCCTTCTGAAAGTCGAGGTATGCAACATCCACTGAATCTCCCTCGTCTATTTGCCTGGTTACACCCTCAAAAAACTCCAGTAGATTAGTCAAGCATGATTTGCCCTTAGTAAATCCGTGTTGACTCGACCCAATACTATCATTTCTATCCAAATATGCCGTTATTTCATCCTTAATAATGGACTCTAGCATCTTCCCCACCACAGATGTTAGGCTAACTGGACGATAGTTCCCTGTTTTCTCCCTCCCTCCTTTCTTAAAAAGTGGGATAACATTAGCCATTCTCCAATCCTCAGGAACTGACCCCGAATCTAAGGAACATCGGAAAATGATCACCAATGCATCCACAATTTCTAGAGCCACCTCCTTTAGCGCCCTGGGATGCAGACCATCTGGACCTGGGGATTTGTCAGTCTTCAGCCCTATTAGTCTACCCATCACCATTTCTTTCCTAATGTCAATCCACTTCAGTTCCTCTGTCACCCTCTGCCTTTTGTCCATCCTTACCTCTGGCAGATTTCTTATGTCTTCCCCCGTGAAGACAGATCCAAAGTACTTATTAAATTCGACTGCCATCTCCCTGTTTCCCGTAATAATTTCACCCGATTCGGTCTTCAAGGGCCCAACATTGTTCCTAACTAACTTCTTTCACTTCACATACCTAAAAAAGCTTTTGTTATCCTCCTTAATATTCCTGGCTAGCTTGCCTTCGTACCTCATTTTTTCTTCCCGAATTACCTTTTTAGTTAAATTCTGCTGCACCTTAAAAATTTCCCAATCTTCTATCTTCCCACTCAGCTTGGCTCTGCCATACTTGTTCCTTTTTAACACAATGCTATCTCTGACTTCCTTTGTCAGCCACGGTGGCCCCTTTCCCCATCTTTGAGTCTTTCCTTCTCTGGGGAATAAACTGATCCTGCACCTTGTGCATTATTCCTAAGAATACCTGCCATTGCTGTTCCACTGACAATTCTGCTCGGATGCCCGCCCAGTCAACGTTAGCCAGCTCCTCCCTCATGGCTCCATAGTGTCCTTTGTTCAACTGCAAAATTGACCCTTCTGATTTGCCCTTTTCCCTCTCCAATTGCTATGGTCACTACTTCCCAATGGCTCCTTTACTTCGAGTTCTCTTATCAAATCCTGCTCATTACACAGCACTAAATCCAGAATAGCCCTCTCCCTGGTAAGGTTTAGCCTTGTAGCAATTTTTACCAAATCATCCTTTTTCTCCACCTCCAATCCCTTTAAGGTTGGTGACTCCAAAAATGCCTCAATATCCATTGCTGCTGGTTTCCACACACAGAAGCCAATCCATGGAGCTCTGTATAAGTTTGTCCCATTGAGGCAGGGTAAGGATGGCAGAGTGAAGGAACGTGATTCACACGAGATGTAGAACATCTTGTCAAGAGGAAGAAAGAAGCTTACCTAAGTTTCAGAAAGGATGGATCGGACAGTGCTCTGGAGAGTTACATGGTCCCCAGGAGTGGGCTTAAGTATGGATTTAGGAGAGCTAGAAGTGGGCATGAGAAGTCATTGGTGAGTAGGATCAAGGTAAACCCCAAGGCTTTCTACACGTATCTGAAGTATAAGAAGACAGACAGTGGTGGGAGATGGAGCGTATTCTACCTGGAGGTCTGTGACCAGTGGTGTTCTGCAGTGATCTGCACTGGGAGCCCTGCTCTTTGTGCATTTTATAAATGACTTGAATGAGAATAGAAAAGGGTGGGTTACTGATGATACAAAGGTTGGTGCAGACGTCACCGAGTGAAGCGTTACCGGTTTGGAACATCTTTCATTGTGCCTTCGGTATTTAAATTGACAATGTGTATTTATAATTGCAGACTTTCTCTTTGTACTATTTGTTGCTTTTGATCAGTATGAACATTTGTAATGCCAAGATTGACCTCGTCCTTGATGTTGCGACTGTCCAAAACTGAGGCACACGGAAGCTGTAACTGGAAAATGTAAAAGACTTTAATTATACGGCATATCTTCCAGAGAGAGAATCTGAGAGAATCGCATTCTCCTGATACAAACAAAGATTTCAAAAACAAAGACAACAATAAGTAATTAAGTGCAGTTTCAATGGCTATAATCACCTACTTAACTTTAACATTTTAAATATGGGCAGGTTACTTTAAATAATTACATATTTATAAAGATAGCGCATCCCAACAAGCTGAACCCCTTTGAATATTCAACACTTGTGCCTGTTTCGAAATATTCTGAGCATAAACTCCAGGCACCAAAAATATACCCCTGTTGTTCTGGTGCTGAGGGATGGCTCCCCGAATATACGACTGGCCAGAATATGAGTGAATAAACAGACCTGTCCTGAGCTGCGTATCAAGAGGCAGGGATATGCTTTTAGCGATGTGCTAATGCAGTAATGGTTACGAAATACCTTCCCATATCTCATTCTGATGTTTTCAATGGTCACCAGTTATCGTATTTGTATTGGAGTTGGTTTATTATTGTCACTTGTACCGAGGTACAGTGAAATATTTGTCTTGCATAACGATCGTGCAGGTCAAATCATTACAAGTACACTGAGTCAGTACAGAGTGCATTGAGGTAGCACAAGTAAAAACGATAATAGTACAGAGTAAAGTGTCACAGCTACAGGGGAAGTGCAGTGCAGGTAGACAATAAGGTGCAAGGTCACAACAAGGTAGATTGTGAGGTCAAGTGTATCTCATGAACATCATCGATTGTCTTCCTCTGTGCAGTTTCAATGGGACAGAATCAGAATGATCCACAGTTAATGATTGGTTTCAATGGCCTTAATGTATCAATTGTGAACACGTTTTATTTCCTGAAGATTGGTTCTCATTTTAATTAATACGCAATGATACTATCCATAATTTCACAACTCAGGAATAATCCCTAACACACCCTCTTCTTGGCCTCTGGGCAGAAATCCGTCCCGGGGAGGTCAGTCTTTAATGAGAATTTAACCAAAATGCCCTTCACTTAGGATCCCCTCCCCAATCACTCGGCTGCGATGTCCCCATGTAGACCGACGTTCACACCGTCTGTCATCACTAACTGGCTGTCTACAAGATTTTTGAAGTGATGTCAATGAAAAGTTCCAGGCAGTGATCTCATCCTGTTTTTGGAAACATGTGTCCTCTCGAATTCAAACGGTCTTTAAGTTGCAGCTTTCTCGTTCATAGCCTTTCGCTTAATGTCACCTTCCCTACTGGATCACTGAAGTACACGTTGCATTCTTATTTTCGCCCAGTCAGTTTCTGATAACCGAAACTATCGGAAATGCCTATCAGTAGTTACTGTGCGGTCAAGGAGCGCCAGGTGTGTAACCAAGGTGGGTCATACCGAATAATCTGAGTCCGGCGGTTCCACTGGCTGCCTCGTCGGTTTAAAACACAGACACCGCCGTCATGAGTCAGTAGCACCACATGTGGTCCTGTGCACCAGGGACCGAAACCTGCCTTTTCAGGCAGGTCCATCATCATGACGTGGTCACCCGGCTGCCTCTCTATGATCAACAATATGTTACTGCAGTTTTGTTCGGCCCTTCAACATTTTAATCTGGTTCTCCATATATTCTCATTGAATTTGCTTTCAGAGTTTATTTCTCTGTACTTCGACTTTTCTGTCGTCTCTTGTTCTTCTGTTGCTTTTGTTTTGTCCTGTGACCAGCCCCCTAATTCCAGTTCTACTCCTTGTATTCCCCTTTATGGTGTGTGTTTACTTTAATTGCTGTTATCTATGCAGCAGCTGCACTGCTTCTGACAATTCTCGTCTGTGTTTGGCCCTTGCCCTTGGAATCTCCTGACATGAGTCACACACATTGTCCTGTCTACGCTTATTAGGGTTGCTAATGCCATGTTATCTGTTCCATGGAACATATGTGTTTGCTGACCACGACCCATCCACGGCATCTCTCCCTTACCTGAGTCCTTGATAACGCCTGCCTTACTCAGTGTGCCCATCTCCAGGATACCCTCATTGTTTGGACGGAACCAAAAGTCTACAGGAACTTGCTCTCCCCATCATAAATACCTGAGCTCACTTCTCTGTGCCCTCATTGTTCCCCCTACCCCGAACTGGTCATGTAAATAACCTCTCCAGCCGTGGGCAAGGGACGATCAGTTATCGATACTGATGGTCCCGTGTTACCAACATATCATATTGCCAGCTTCGAATAAACCTTTCGTGTACATTCTTGCGTGAACAGCATTGACAATGGATGCTGCTGCCAGTCGTGTGTCTCACCTGCATGCAGGCTTTATTAGCTCTATGACTGGTCCGCAGTCACATCAGACAGAATGGGCGCTGCTGTGGTTTCTCCCTTTTAGTTGGGTGACGCCTAACAACTCAGACAAAATGCACTGCTTCTCCCCGGGGATGAAGGGTATATGTTTTGCAGTAATCAGTGACAGGGTATGGCTGGGGTCTTTAGGAGTCTGGACCTGACGTTGTCTGATCTCAGTAGGTGCCATCCCAACAGTACGTTTGGTATAATTTCTCCCTCAATTATTTCCACACTAATTCACATATTGAGCATTATATTATGGCTGGATAAAAATTAGACAACACAGAATAATAAGTGACAAAAGAAACCTGTCCTGAACTGAGCATGAAGTGGCATGGATACGTATTTAAAATTATGTTAATATAGGCTACTTATTCCCTTCCCTGATCTCTTTCTGAAGTTTTCAATGACCACCAATTAAAGTGAGCATTCATCTATTGTCTTCCATTGCGGAGTTTCAATGGGACAGTATCAGAATGTCCCACACACAGTCATTGTTTTTAGTTGTCTTAATGTATCAACTGAAGTTCATTTGAGAACGAGTTTTATTTCCTGAAGAGTGGCTCTCATTTTAATTAATGCTTTATTATGCTCTCCATAATTTCATAATTCCAGAATGATCCCTGACACTTGCGTCTCAAAACAAGGTTTATCGTCCCGGCGGTGTTCAAGCCGAGCGGAGCGTGTGGATTTCACTAAAAGTAACTGGTGCTCCAGCCGTCTGGATACACAGTTCAGCTGCATCAACCCCGCTGATTGTTTCCTCTCCCTGTTGCCCATGTCATCTGGATATAAATACCGCCCCTTCAGCACCGCTAACTCTTCTCCGGACCTGGTGCTCCATTTCGCTTAGTATGCAAGGGTTAATTGCACCTGTCAGTTCATTGGGTTTAATTAACGTCAACCTCCACTGGGTCTGATTGAGTCAGTGAATTGTGCCGCTTTAGTACTAATATGGGTTGCCTGCAATGATTGTCAGTGAGAGGAAATCTTCCAGCACTGACATCGACCAGCTGCTCTCGAGAGACAAGGGACGAATCTGGGAACAGTAGAGGGGGAGAGTGCAACAATAGATCGGAATATGGGAGCAGTTGAATGGAATGTTACAGATAATTTTAGAGATAATTATGGATACGGATAGGTCTGGTCCTCGAGTGGATGTTCTAAATTGGAGAAAAGCAAATTTTGTGGAAATGAGAAAAAATCTAGGTAGGGTGGATTGGGATAAGTTATTTTCTGGCAAGCATGTGCTCAGTAAATGGAAAGCCTTCAAAGACGAAAGTTTGAGAGTGCAGAGTTTGTATGTTCCTGTCAGGATTAGAGGCAAGGGTAACGAGCATAGGGAACCTTGGTTTTCAAGGGATATTGGTGAGCTGGTTAAGAAAAAGAGAGAGGTGTATAGCAGGTATAGGCAAGTAGGAACGGATGTGGTACTTGAAGAGTATAGGAAATGTAAAGAGATACTAAAAAACGAAATCCAGAAGGCAAAAAGAAGACATGAAGCTGCTTTGTCAGATAATGTTAAGGTAAACCCAAAGGGTTTCTACAGGTATGTTAAGAGCAAAAGGATAGTAAGAGACAGAATTGGCCCCCTAGAAGATCAGAGTGGTCGTATACGCGTGGAGCCTCAGGAGATGGGGGAGGTCTTCAACAGTTTTTTTTGCATCAGTGTTTACTCAGGAAACTGGCATCGTGGATATGGAAGGAAGGGAAACAAGCACGTGTCATGGAACACATAGAGATTAAAAAGGAGGAGGTACTTGATACTTTACAGCGAATAAAGGTAGATAAATCCCTAGGGCCTGACAAGATATTTCCTCGGACCTTGAGAGAGACTAATGCAGAAATTGCAGGGGCCCTGGCAGATATATTTAAAATGTCCTTAGTCACGGGTGCGGTGCCAGAGGACTGGAGGATAGCTTATGTTGTTCCATTGTTTGAGAAAGGCTCGAAGAGTACACCGGGTAATTACAGGCCAGTGAGCCTGACATCAGTAGTGGGTAAATTATTGGAAGGTGTTCTGAAAGATAGGACATATAAGTATTTGGACAGCCAAGGGTTGATTAAGGATAGCCAGCATGGTTTTGTGCGTGGTAGATCGTGTTTAACGAATCTTGTGGAGTTTTTTTGAGGAGGTCACTAAGGAAGTAGATGAAGGTAAGGCTGTGGATGGTAATTACATGGACTTTTGTAAGGCTTTTGACAAGGTCCCACATGGGAGGTTAGTTCAGAAGGTTCAGTCAATGGGTATCCATGGAAAGGTTGTAAACTGGATTCGAAACTGGCTGAGTGGGAGAAGGCAGAGAGTGGTTGTGGATGGTTGTTTCTCAGATTGGAGGCCTGTGATTAGTGGTGTGCCTCAAGGATCTGTGTTAGGGCCATTGTTGTTTGTTGTATATATCTATGATCTAGACGATAATGTGGTAAATTGGATTAGTAAATTTGCGGATGACACTAAGATTGGAGGTGTAGTGGACAGTGAGGAAGGCTTTCAAAGCTTGCAGAGGGATCTGGACCAAATGGAGAAATGGTCCAGAAAATGGCAGATGGAACTTAATGCAAACAAGTGTGAGGTGTTGCATTTTGGAAGGACGAATCAAGGGAGGACATACACAGTAAATGGTAGGGACCTGAGAAGTGCGGAGGAACAAAGGGATCTGGGAGTTCAGATACGTAATTCCTTGAAAGTAGAGTCACAGGTAGATAGGATTTTAAGAAAGGCTTTTGGTATCCTGGCATTTATAAATCAAAGTATTGAGTATAGGAGTTGGAATGTTTTGGTGAGTTTGTATAAGTCATTGGTTAGACCAAATTTAGAATATTATGTGCAGTTCTGGTCGCCGAACTACAGGAAGGATGTCAGTTAGATTCAAAGAGTGCAGAGGAGATTTACAAGAATGTTTCCGGAACTTCAGGAGTTGAGTTATAAGGAAAGATTGATCATGTGAGGACTTTATTCCTTGGAGCAGAGAAGAATGACGGGAGATATGATAGGGGTTCATTAAATGATGAGGGGCATAGACAGGGTTAATGCAAGTAGGCTCTTCCCACCTAGATTAGGAGAGATAATTTCGGGAGGACATGGCTTTAGGTTGAAAGGGGAAAAGTTTAGGGGGAGCATTAGGGGGAACTTCTTCACTCAAAGAGTGGTGGGAGTGTGGTCTGCCATCTGATGTGGTAAATGCGGGCTCGCTCTTAACTTTTAAGAGTAGATACATGGACGAGAGAGGTCTGGAGGGGTATGGGCTGGGGGCAGGTAAATGGGCCTAGCAGAATAATGTTTCGTCACAGACTAAAAGGGCCAAATGGACTGTTTTCTGTGCTGTAGTTTTCTATGGTTCTATGGTTCAGTGGGCATGAAGCTGAAAACGGTGTGGGATGCGATAGAAATGGGAAGGAATGGAAATGCTCAACTGAAGTATCATGATACGGGGCCAACATTGTCACAGCGGATCCATTCTGCACTCCTGGTCTTTGCGCCGATTTACTATCCTATCCTCGCTGTTGTCGTCGTCCCCGGTAAGTCCAAGTCTCATATTGGAACCATTTCCAGTGGTAACTTTATTATCTTCTTGTTATCTCCTCCGTCACTCACGCAACATCCATCCCAGGCAATATATACACAAACGCTCACTATTATTGTTGTTTTTCACTGATACATCCGTAACTCAGCATTTACATTCGGTAAACAGTCGAAAATGCCGATGCCATCCTGAGGATTTATTTTCTCTTCCGGCTGATGTTGATACCTTCAAAACTCTGCATCCAGTCTTTGTTTCATTTGTTCAAGTGCTGCGGGCTTCCCAAACTGAGCCAACATTTAATTATCCATCCATCGTTTCCTCTGAAAAGGGCGGTGTGAGTTATCTTCCTGAACAGCTGCTGTCCTTGTGATGCGGGTACACCCATATGGCTGTTAGGGGAGTGTTCCAGGATTTTGACCCCGAGACTGTGAAGGAATGACGATATATTTCCAAGTTAGAATGCTGTGTGGCTGACAGGGCAACTTCTGGGTGGCGGTGTTCTCATGCTGTTGTTGATCTTGAGAATCTAGCTGGTAGAGTTCGTGGGTTTTTGAAGATGCGGTCCAAGGAATCTTGGCGAGTTGCTGCCTGCAGACTGTACAATGTGCACAAAGATTTCCACAGTTGCACTTTGATTTTTTGGTCCTGTTTTGCTCTTCTCTTTTCAACAATGTAAACTCGTCTTCCTTCTGAATGCAGAAACTCTGTGTCCTGTCCTCGAACCGGATGTCTCCTGAACACCACTTGCGTCCACATCCAATGTTTTCAGCAACCAATATTTACATGTTTTTGACCTGAGTTCAAACCCCTGCCCTCTCCATTACAAATTATTCTATCCCCTATAAGTCATCGGCTATCCGCCTCAATCACATCCTATCCACGGATAAAGCCGTTCTTTCTCTCTGTTGCCGGACAGGGTTAACCCATTAGTCCAGTTCAACTTCATGGTTACAAGGCTCCAACAAGAAAAGCCTCTCCCACACCTTGCCGCCCATTTACAAACTTGCACCAATTCCTGCTCACTGCTTCCAGTCCCGCTCCTCATGCAAAATTTGCTCCATATTTTGCATGCTTATTGAAGGTCGGTGTTCCGAATTGGACAGAATGTATCAGGTGGGGCTCAAGTAGTGGCTCATGAAGATCAAAATCCCTCCTGCCATTCTGCCATTCTCTCTTTGATTAGTCGATAAAGCTGGCTGAAACCGTAATAGTGTTCAACACAAAATGCAAAACACGGCAGCTTGACCTCAGGAAGACAAATGAAAATGGGGTAATTGCTTATCGACAAAGACAGCATCAGCGGAAAAAGCGACAGGATCGTTGATATAGATGAATTAACACAGAGGTTGAGTAATAGGGTAGAGACATCACAGATGTATTAGAGCAGAGAATGGGGTGTCAGATGACTGGCGGACGTGCAATTGGATGCAAGGTAGAATCGATCAAATATTAATTATAGAATGAGTTACGTAGACGGCAATGGGTCGGAAGGAACATCAGATGCATTCAGAAGCTGTGTCAGTTGGAAACCATTGATTCAGTGTGTGAAGTTACCGAGTAATCTGTATCTGCCCCATTAAAATCGTACTTGTTGGTTCAATGCAGGTGTTCATGAAATCACTGAGCTCATCTTTGTCTTCTGTGTGTCGAGGTCACATCACTTAAAGCAGTGAATATAGAGCGCTAAAATATACAAAGCAGATGCGATTCCATTTTTGAATCTCTCAGTTTGCTCTGGCGCCTTCCAGGCAATGTAAAAATTACTACCCCACTCTCACACAGAGCTTGGCAAGCAAGTTGCTCTGATCCTGCCAAAAATTTACAACTGGACAAATTGTCCAGTTGAATTGTGCACTTGGTCCCTGCCCGCCGTTTTATTTCACAGTTAGCGTTGACCAAAACATTTCTGCATCTGTTCATGTTGATTCCCCGCAGTCTTCTCACACATTCTGAGCATCTCTGTGTGTTCAGTGAATGTTTATTCTTTCCATCAATGCCCCGCCTTACAAATCGCATGGCCCTCGTGGGCCGATTACGATCCCCAGGAGCTGCATAAACCTCCAACAATTTCAGAAGCAACTTTACCTTGGAACCTCTGTGCATTATTTCCACCTGAATCGATAACTTGCAGTACTCTCTCGTTTCTGTTTCCCAATCCGTCTCCAAACCATTGCCCATTCAATGGGAAAATGGTGATGGTCGGTTACAATAGAACCATAGAACCATACAGTACAAAACAGGCCCTTCGGCCCACCGTGTCGTGCCGTCCATCAGACCACCCTCACACTACATAACCCCTTCCTCCCGCATATCCCCCCATCCCACACTCCTCCATGTGCCTACCCAACAAGCTCTTGAACCTGTTCAATGTATCTGCCTCCACCACCACCCCAGGCAGTGCATTCCATGCACCAACCACTCTTTGGGTGAAAAACCTCCCTCTGACATCTCCCCTGAACATCCCACCCATAACCTTAAAGCCATGACCTCTCGTCTTGAGCATTGGTGCCCTGGGAAGGAGGCGCTGACTGTCTACTCTATCTATTCCTCTCAATATTTTATATACCTCTATCATGTCTCCTCTCATCCTCCTCCTTTCCAGTGAATAAAGCCCTAGCACCTTAAGCCTCTCCTCATATTCAATACTCTCCAATCCAGGCAGCATCCTGGTAAATCTCCTCTGCACCCTCTCCAATGCCTCCACATCCTTCCTATAATGAGGAGACCAGAACTGAACACAGTACTCTAAGTGTGGCCTAACTAGAGTTTTGTAAATCTGCATCATAACCTCGCGGCTCTTAAACTCAATCCCGCGATTTATGAAAGCCAACATCCCATTGGCCTTCTTAACTGCTCTTTCCACCTGTGAGGCAACTTTCAATGAACTGTGAATATGAACCCCCAGATCCCTCTGCTCCTCCACACTGCCAAGTACCTTGCCGTTTACCCTGTACTCTGCCCTGGAGTTTGTCCTTCCAAAGTGTACCACCTCACACTTCTCCGGATTGAACTCCATCTGCCACTTGTCAGCCCAGCTCTGCATCCTATCAATATCCCTCTGTAAGCTCCGAAAGCCCTCCACACTATCCACAACACCGCCTATCTTAGTGTCGTCCGCAAACTTACTAACCCAGCCCTCCACCCCCTCATCTAAGTCATCTATAAATATCACAAAAAGTAGAGGTCCCAGAACCGATCCCTGCGGGACACCACTAGTCACTGCCTTCCAATCCGAGGGCACTCCTTCCACCACAACACTCTGCTTTCTACATGCAAGCCAATTCCTAATCCACACAGCCAAGCTTCCTTGGATCCCTTGGCCTCTGACCTTCTGAAGAAGCCTAGCATGAGGAACCTCATCAAATGCCTTACTAAAATCCATGTAAACCACATCTATTGTACTACCCTCATCAATCTTCCTGGTCACCTCCTCAAAGAAATATATCAGGCTTGTGAGGCAAGATTTTCCCTTCACAAAGCCATGCTGGCTGTCCCTAATCAGTCCATGATTCTCAAGGTGTTAATAAATCCTATCCCTTAGAATCCTTTCTAACAGCTTATCCACCACAGACGTGAGACTCACCGGTGTATAATTCCCTGGCCTATCCCTATTACCTTTTTTGAACAAGGGGACCACATTCGCAACCCTCCAATTCTCCGTCACCACCCCCGTAGACAACGAGGACTCAAGGATCCTTACCAGCTGTTCAGCAATCTCCTCCCTAGCCTCTCGAAGCAGCCTGGGGAAAAATCCCGTCAGGCCCTGGAGATTTATCTGTCTTAATATTATTTAACAACTTCAACACATCCTCTCTCTTGATATCAACAACCTCGAGAACATTACCCCTACCAGCACCCTTCCGCATCATCAAGACCCCTCTCCCTGGTGAATACCGAAGAGAAGTACTCATTCAGAACTTCTCCCACTTCTGCCGCCTCCAGGCAAATTCTCCCACTTTCGTCCTTGATCGGACCTACCTTCACACTAGCCATCCTCCTACCCTTCACGTACTTGAAAAAGGCCTTGGGATTTTGCTTAACCCTACTAGCCAAAGCCTTTTTATGTCCCCTTCTTGCTCTCCTCAGCCCTTTCTTAAGTTCCTTCCTCGCTACCCTATATTCCTCACGGGCCCTGTCTGAACCTTGCTGCTTATACCTCACGTATGCTACCTTCTTCTCCCTAACAAGTCGTTCCACCTCTCTCGTCACCCACGGTTCCTTCACCCTACCATTCCTTCTCTGCCTCACCGGGACATATTTATCCCTAACATCCTGCATAAGATCCCTGAATATTGACCACATCCCCATGGTACATTTTCCTTCAAATAGGATATCCCAATTTACACTCCCAAGTTCTCTCCTTATAGCCTCGTTGTTAGCCCTTCCCCAATTGGAAAACCTCTTGTCCTCTCTGCACCTGTTCCTGTCCATGACAATTTTAAAGGTTATGAAGCAATGGTCACTGTCCCCCAAATGCTCACCCACCAATAGATCACTCACCTGTCCCGGTTCATTTCCTAAAACTAGATCTAACATGGCAGTCCCTCTAGTCGGCCTGTCAACATACTGCGTCAGGAATCCCTCCTGGACACACTTAACAAATTCTGTCCCATCTAAACCTTTGGCACTAAGCAGGTTCCAGTCTATTTTTGGGAAGTTGAAGTCTCCCATTAGAATAACCCTGTTATTTCTGCTTCTCTCCAAACACTGCCTGCCAATCTGCTCCACTATATCTCTACTGATACCGGGGGGCCTATAGAATACTCCTAGTAGAGTAACTGCTCCTTTCTTGTTCCTTAACTCCACCCATACGGACTCTAGAGATGATCCTTCTACAACATCAATCTTTTCCACAGCCGTAATAGTGTCCCTGACTAGTATCGCCACCCCACCACCTCTTCTCCCCCCTTCCCTATCCCTCTTAAAACACCGAAAACCAGGAATATTCAATATCCACTCCTCTCGTGACGTCAGCCACGTCTCAGTAATAGCCACGATATCATATTCCCCCATACTTATCCAAGCCCTCAGTTCATCCCCCTTATTCCTGACACTTCTTGCACTTAAGTAAACACACTTCAGTCCATCTACCTTACTACTTTTACAGCCTGTATTATGCTTCTCCTTCCCCAAAGCCTCTCTACGTTATTGACCTAACTTTTCCCCATTCCCTTCTTCCTCTGACCTACTTCTCCGGTTCCCTTCCCCCTCACAAACTAGTTTAAACCCTCCTGTACCACCCTAGCAAATCTCACCCTAGATCCCTGTCCTTTTCTGATAAGTTCAGATTTGGTATTGCCGAAGCCATAGCAACCGAGGAGACGATGACTACTCCATTTACCTGATTTGTGATGAAAAGTTTATTGATCCAAATTTTCTATTTCCATTTTAGAGGCTGCCGTAACACTCGATCAAAAGGCGTTGCTTGTCTGATTGGTTTTGACCGTGTGTGATGAGTGCGAACAGAGGTCGGTTGCTCAGCACTAAACAAGGACAAAAAGCAGCTCGATATATTCAGCTGAACGTTGGCTTGCGCAGAGTTCAGTATTTGCTGCATCCGTCGGATTGTATGTACCATCAGGGAAAGAAAAGGAATGCAAAGAATTATTGGATCACCGTCGTCCACTTGCTCATCTCGGAATCTGAAATTTATGAAGGTAATTTCCCATTAATTGGGTACTTTCATTGTGTATTACACCTTGCCTGACCCAAACAATTGTTCCCGGGCAAAAATATATTATACCTCTGAAATGAGGAACACCTTGATATGGTTTTTTGTAAATCTGGCAGCGATGCTTCCAGTTTGATGTGCAATTTCTATATTTCCGCTGCTCACAGTGAACGTGGTGACGATTGTTGTCCTTTCCAAGGGAAATTGTGGACTATCTCAAGGTGTCACTTGCTACCTATTGGCCATGGCAGCGGCAGATCTAGCAGTCGTTTTCCTCGATGTGATATTGAGGAAGATTCCGACAGCTTATTGGGATGAGTTCCAGTTCCTGTATTACGTCCGCGTGTGTCGAACCCACGCTTTCGTGGTTTACGCCGCCACCGACTGCTCTGCTTGGTTCACCGTCACTTTCACCTTTGATCGCTTTGTGGCCATTTGTTTCCAGGATCTGAAACCTAAATATTGCACCAAGAGAATGGCGGCTGTGGTTTTTGGGACAGTAACTGTGCTGAGCTGTTCAAAGAACGTTGTCTGTTTTTTCTTGGTCCAAGGCACCTACAGGTCTGATAACTATTCGGAAACTTGTATGCGAGGATACGATCTATTGGGGAATATCACCTGGTCAGTGAGCGATATCGCTAGAAGCTCTCTCACCACTGTGATCCCATTTATCGTGATTCTCTTGCTCAATGCTTTCACCATCAAGCACGTTGTAGCTGCTAGCAGAACCTGCGGGAGACTCCGAGGTCCCAGTAATGGTCAGAGAACCAGTGACACAGAGATGCAGAGCGGCATGAATTCTCTCGTTTTACTGCTGATCGTCTCGGGGAATTTCATCGTATTGTGGGCATTGCATGCGGTGGTGGCGATATGGATCAGGGTTATTCATATTGTGAACATCCCATACGGGGTGAATATGCCTGTGTTTTTCAGGGAACTGCGCTACATGCTGCAGCTGTTGAGCTTCTACACAAACATGGCTCTTTCGCCGTGACCCAGACTAAGTTCAGGGAGCAGCTGAAGGAGGTCGTGAAGTCTCCTTTAACCCGAATCTTAAAACGAATTCGGAGCTGCTGGTCCACGTGACGCCCCTTCTTCTCTTCCACTCCCAAGAACGAGGTCACAATTGTGTCCATTGAGTATCCGTGTGGTCCAATGCCATTCGGTTTTATGATTCAGCTCTCTTGTTTCATCACCATATTGCCCTTGCCCTCCCCGACGTCGTCTCTTGGGATCTTATCACTTGCATCTGTAACGTTATTCATACTGCTTCAGTACCTCAAGCTCTCAAAGCGGTTCAAAGAAGTGCAGAGTTTTCGTCCCGCAGAATTGTCATCGTCTCGACTATCAATCAGATGGAACTCAAAATAAACTCAACACAAAATAACATGCTGTAACATTACACCAAACTTCAAAGCGGGAGAATGCACGAGAGCGCTCCTTCAGGAAAACAAAATGATATTGTTTCTCAGATATATTAGACGTCTTAATGTTATAATTCATCGCAGTCCAAGAAACTTCCGCAACACAATGCAACACTGCAAAACCACTACCAGACTCAACACTCGGGGCCATAAAGCCTACAATTAACTGTAACACTGTCGACATGCAAATCTTCTGAAATGAAATTAGTCCAAGAGCCACTTCAAAATTACATATCGAAAGTACTGACAACATGAAATATATTTAAGCTCAGACATTTTGATGCCTGACAGGATAGATAGCTCCTGGCCTATGAAACCCATTAAAATAACATGTATCTTCAGTGTCATTAATAACTTCAATGTTTTATCGGATCCCGATCGATAAAGCATCTTAGTCATTAAAATACGGTCGGACATTTAGTCTAATACACTTGAAGAGGATATAACGCCACGGTATCTCACAAAGATGCAGGACACCAATATTTTCAACTGGTTTCCTGAAAATATGAAATTGATACAGAGACACAAGAGTGAAGGATTAGGAAATAATTCACGACTTAAGTGTTAAAGCAGGCTACATATTTGGGGGAAATGTTAGAGGATCCAAACAGCCTCGAAATAACAATCGCAGCAGGGATAAATATAGTCACAACATAATATCAGCTCTGACGTTCTGTTCCGAAAAGTGAATGGAATTCGTCAGACTGATGAAGCACCCGTCATAATGCAGAATCTCACATCCTCAAGATAACACAGTACCTGCCATACAGTTTAAGGTCTGGACATTTCAGCTTCCCAAACAGTAAAGCAAGATGCTTAAAAAGATGCGTTAATCACCAAATTGGTTGAAATTTAGAAGCACATCCCAACCGGTCAAGGTTATCAGATCTCGAGACACTCAAGCGGGGCAAAGAGCAAAGATAAATAAGACAATTCCACGTAACAGACATTCAGAACATACAGAGAAAGGCAGCAAATTTATCTGGCTACTTCGGTTCAAATTGCCTCATGTAACTCCATCCCTACGGGCCCATAAAGCGCCTCTCGTTCTAAAATCTTTCAGGCTGATTTCGATTACAGCACTAATATAACTTCAGGGACACATACAGCACCAAGAATATAGCGGCTCAGACGGAAAAACGTCTTCTGAGATCGTATAAAAGAAAATCGAACTCAGACAACACAGCGTAATTACTGAACTCCTCCAAATAAACCGTGAGCCCAGTACAGTACCATGCAGAAGTCAATAAAATCCATTGTGACCAAATAATATACGTCTCATAATTTAAAAAAATATCCCAACACATCGGACGCAATGTTTTCCAAATAAGTACAGGGCCATGCACCACTGTGCATAGAACAGCACATATAAAGCCGGTTTTGTATGTAAGACGCAAAAATCATTTGGAAAGTGTAAAGACAATGCTGATAGCTCAGTATTAATGTCCTATTAATGTAATATTAATATTAATCACTAACGTCCTGCACAATCTTAAAACAAAAATAAGCCTCGCAATAACGGTCACCGCAAAATAACAGGTCACGTTCAGAACCACACCCTCATAGGTCAGGGTTATTAGACGGAATCAAACTGAATAATAAACGCCCATACTGTTGAGAATAATGTTAGCCTCGACACACCTTTCTCATAAATCACCTTTCAATAACACAACTCCTAATGCAGGTAATCTGTCTCCAAATGTATCGGACAGCTGGAGCATATAAAAAATAGAAATTGCCACAAAATAATCACTTCATGCGCGCAAAAATCTCCATATACCTTCACGTCATTCAGCTCTCAGACCCAAGAAGCAGCAGGAAAAACACACCTCAAAGTATTTCCAGATGCCTCCAAATAGTGGCGCCGCCAGAACTACACAAAACAATGACTGAGGCAATTCTTCCCAAAGTAACAGGATACGATGTTTCCTTCAATCAGCTGAGAACAATTAAACTCCGATGATAATGTAGCTAACACATTGAAGTATTCTCAATTATTTCAGATCCTCGGACTGATAGATGTGCTCAAACATACCAAGCTTCAAGTATCACTTTACTCTTGCGACGAGCAAAAATCTTAACCAATCAAAGCACTTAATGGAACAGAGCAAGTCCAGGCCAGAACATACATCTGCATAACTGCATCTCAGACTAAAAAACGTCCAGAAAATGTAACATTTAAGATCCATTGTTTACACGAAATAATAAATTACCAAATGCGCCTTTAGACCTCAAGGTTAAACTGAACACCTAATACCTAAATCAACCCAGAATCCATGTATGTTTGTTGCAAATCATGCTGTGTGTTTTGGAAAGGCAAACCATTGCCTTTGAGTTTTCCATAGTCATACTCTGTCACGTATATCCCCATTCTGTGATAACAATTCGTTCATTAGTCCCTCACACTTTCCTTTGATGACACTGAAAAGACCTGGTTTCGGATTGAATGCATTACTTTTGCACTTGAAGGCAAATTCTATCATATTATGATCACCGTTTCCGGGTATCTATCACAATAAAAATGTTAATCATCGTCTTAGTTTTCGTGGCATACTTATCAAGAAATCCACCGAACATAATGTTAATTCACTGGGTGTATGTCCTTTGTACCGTTTCTACTAAGTTGGTTTTCCCGATCTGTATGGTCAGAGTGCGACATCAACTGCTGATTTGATAATGTATTCCAAGTGTTATTCGGAGGCCTATGAAAAGCTCCCGCCAAATTATTCTGTCCCCTGAAGCAATTTAGCTCCGCCCGTGAGTTAGAGTTTCGCAGAGCGTTTTATCGAGACGACCCCGTCCGGAACTTGTACCGATGGCCTGCCTTTGTTAACAAGGATTCCCTTCCTCTTCTTGTATTTTGCTGTGAGTCCAAAACCCCCAGCCCTCTGAAGTATTTGAGACAAACGTGCATCACAGAAAAAAGCCGCCTGGCCCGCGTTAGATCTCAGCTGGCGATACGGAGCCTTACGGGATTGAGACAGATCGGCTGGTTGAGTGGCGTCGCATCGGCAACCTCACAGTGAAGGTTAGCGAGACTAAGGGACTGATTTTGGACTTCAGAAAGGGAAAGTCGGGAGAACGCACACCAGTCCTCATTGAGGGGTCAGCGGTGGAAAGGGTGAGAAGCTTCAAATTATTGAGAGTCAATATCCCAGGGGATCTATCCTGGGCCCAGCACACCAAGGTCATCATGAGTAAGACACAGCAATGGCTCTACTTCGTATAGAATTTGAGGAGATTTGGTATGTAACCAAAACCTCTTGCGGATTTCTGTAGTTGTACTGTGGAGAGCATTCTGAATGGTTTCGTCACAGTTGTATGACTGTCCAGTGCACAGGATCGTAAGAGGCTGCAGAGGGTTATAGACTCAGCCAGCTCCATCACGGGAACAACCCTCCCCACCATCGAGAATATCACGGAACACAAAGCGTGCGCGCGCGCGCGCGAGAGAGAGAGGGACAGAGAGACAGAGGGGGAAAAGCTAGTATGGTAATGGGAATAGAGAACGTAACTGTGAGCGTGAGAGTGTGTGAATGAAGAAATTGGGCGTCTATATGTATATGGTCTCACTGGCTGACGTCCTCCCAGTGACCCACCACGATAGGGATGGACACTGTTCCGACGATTAAAATGTTGACGCTTTCCCCCTGGGCCCCGTGGAAGTTGAAATGTCGAAGTTTCCAGGTGACCCCACTCTGAATATTGACGATTTTTTGGTAGGCTCCAGTCAATATTGATGCTCACCCTGTTAGCCCCAGTATTTACTGATGCTCTGCCATGACCACTCTTCTCATTTCACCCTCCACCTGTCACTCAATAATTGTTGGCACTGTATCGGTGACCTCTGTAACTGCAGTTCTGGCAACTGCACACAGGAAGGTCGTGAAGACTTTGCGGAGGGTGCAGAAGATCTCGCCGGGATGTTGCCTGGATTCAAGAGTACTTGTTAGAAGAAAGGTCTTAAATGCTTGAATTGTTGTATTTTTCTGCAGTGTCGGAGGTTCTGGAACGACCTGATAGAATTGCATAGAATTACTGGTAGGGTAGAAACAAAGTACTTATCCCCATTGTTACGGGTCAGGTTGCTATTTAGTGCATGTCCCTTTAAGGCACCTGGAGAGTAGAGTAGTCGTGTGTGTGTGCGTGGGTGTGCGTGCGTGCGTGTGTGTGTGTGTGTGTGTGTGTGTGCATGTGTGTGTGCGCGCGCGCCTGTGTGTGTAGGGTGTCATCTCGACAGCAAGATTAGAAAGTGCTGGCTGTGTTTTTTTGCTCAGTGAGTCGAACTGAGTCGGAAGAGAGGGAGAAAAAGAGAGACTGACTGCTGGTATCCGTAACAATGGATGAAGAACAATAGTTGTGTCTGTCACGACAACACATGTTTAGATTTTTGGGGCAAACAAGTGGAGTCCACTTTGTCTTTAACCTTAGTGGGTAACAGGTATTTGTGTGGGCGGCCACATATCGAATGCCTTTGGGGTGGCAGACACTTCGGAACAGAGCAAAGGAGATCATCAGTGATTGAGGTGTCGTATGGGTCCCATCGTGGAACATGTGGATTTCGTAAGTTCTCTCCATATTCTCTCTACATTTTCTCTTCAGTCAACGGTGGCTTTGCAAAAGCCTTTGTTCACGTTTCACCTTATGACTTGCTGAATTGAACTTTGAGAACTATTCCTGGACTTGGAGTTTGGAAATTTGCGGCACACACACTTCGAGTTTAGTTTTCGGGTTAATGTTTAATATCTAACGTTTTTACTTTTCTTATTATCATAACTAGTTATTAATAAAATAGTTTCTGACACTAATACATGACTTGGCGTGTTTCTATTGTTGCTGTTACGTAACATCATGTAAACGTCAAATAGTAGAGAGAAAAGTTGTGGAGGGAGTTTAAAGGAGTTTTTTTGCACAGAGTGTGGTCAGTACCCGGAACGTGCCGCCAAGGGAGGTGGCGGGAGCAGATATAATAGTAATGTCCAAGAGACACTTGGAAATCTCGTGGACATACAGGGAATGGAAGGATATGGACTATGTGTCGGCAGATGGAAGTAGTTTAAGTTTGTGTCATGGTGTAGTGTGAAAGGTCATTGCTGTCATGCGACCGTGTCAACACTGACCCTTCTGGCTGGGATGATACCATTGAGCACATGGCCGAAAGCGACACCACTGTCAATCAAGGTTTGGCTCCACCCTTGTCCTTGCTGGACCACCCAGCCCTCCAACAGCATAAAAAGTGCCGCATGTTTGGTTCTCACTCTCTCTCTCCGAGGATGTTGAGGTAAGCTGTGCACTACTTCAAAGTAGTTAGTTTAACATCCCATGGAGCGTTCGAGACAATGTTTGTCCAGATTTAAGGTGTTCAGACATTTTATTGTTTATTCCTTATCATTTGTAACCAATTCATTGTGTGTGTGTGTGTGTGTGTGTGTGTGTGGGCACCTCACCCCGTTGCGTTTTCCCCCACGTCTCGCGATCACCCGTGTGTGAGTGTGCGAGTGTGCACCCGTTCCCATCTATTCTGTCCCCTCGTTGGACTTGTGTCTGAAGTCCTCTGCCTTTAAAACCCGAAAGAACATTTTCTCACAACATTTGGCGCTGCGTGCAGGGTCTTAAATGTCTTTGCTGGACACAGACGCAGGGAGGATATTATGGAACGGGGGTAGAAGGCTAGCGCAGACACTGAGGAGAGAATTAATGGTTGGATTGATGACAGTGAGGGATTTGGGAGCTTGGCCAGCATGCTGGCAGACCACAATAAGCCAGTGGACTGGGCCGAGCAGTTAGATCCACGTGGTGAGAAACTGGGACACCATGTGGTTGCCCTCCTCCAGAAATCGTGGTTCCCCAGAGCTAAAGGGAGTCAAAGGCGTGCCTTATGGCTGCTTGCGTCCCACCTGAGACTCCAAGCTGGGATTAATAGCCAGATGCAGAAGACATGTCTCCAGAAAGACATGGAGATAAAGGAGCTCCAACAGCGCTGTTGTGTGCTGCAGCAGGCAGTCCAGACTGCCAAGATCCGAGCCAATGACCTCGAGACTAGAGGGACTGAGGTCGCCTGTAGGCTGATTCAGCTACAGCAGGCGCAGGCAGCCTGCTGATCTGGTTGGCAGCTAGACCCATTAAAAATTCGAGCCCTGGTCCGGCGCGGCGACAAGCTGGACGCATGGCTGGGGGATGGGTATATATGGATGGATACTGACGAGGAGGGGGTGCCAGAAGAGCCTGGGTCCCATCACACCCGCCCACCCCTCTACCCACCCGAACACCTGCATGCTCGACCCGTCTCCATGCGGTCACAGTGAAGTAGTAAAGGGTTAAGAAACTGTGACTGACTGTAACTATACATAAAGCTGATGGAAAAATACCTCGTAAGCAAGAGCACGCAAGCTACTGATTCATGGATGTGATAATTACTGTGTCCGGAACCTTGGCTGCAACCAGTTATGCTAGACAATGAGGGTGGTGGGTGCAATAATCAACGAGTGGGAAGCTTGTCCTAAAGAATGAGGGTGATAACTGTCTTTGAATCTCTTGATTGTAAATCAATTATATTGGGCAATGGGTGTGATGTCTGCCTTTGGATCTCTAAGGCCTGACCGAAACTCGTGGAGCCGAGTTCATTAAGTGTGCGTGACAATATCTGTATAAATTACATTCTGCTGCTTTGGACTGCGGAGAGCTCCAACAAAGACGCGACATGAGAGTTTGAGGAGAATTATCCCGCAGTATACGGCTAATAAACGCGTTTTAACAGAATTAGTCTGGAGCACTGTTACTTTGCAGCAGACAGGAGTGGGAACTTAAAATCGGGACAACAATGTGGCGAGCCAGCCCGGAGTCCAAGACCAGGTTTCGGAAGCGGCGTGACTGAGCGACGGGGATAACGACTACCTGAGACAGAAGGGCCCACAAGGTAAGATTCACCTTAATCCCTCTAAGGAAGTCGGACACCTGATCGATCCCTTCGCTTGTCGAATATCCTCTGATGGACTCCTCGCAAACCAGTCTGAGTGCCACAGGTAAGAGGGGTTTGGGGTTCGAGTCCCAAGTTAGTTCCAGGTTTGGGGTTCGAGTCCCCAGTTAGTTTCAGGTTCGGGGTTCGAGTCCCCAGTTAGGTTTGTGTTCGGGGTTCGAGTCTCAAGTTAGTTTCAAATTCGGGGTTCGAGTCCCCAGTTAATTTCAGGTTTGGGGTTAGAGTCCCCAGTTTCGGGTTTGAGGATCAAGTCCCCAGGTTTGGGTTTTAAGTTTGTGAATTTTACGTTTTTGAGCTCTGTTTTGAGATCGGTTCTTAAGAGGGGAAATCCCCCACGGGAAGGTCAGGAACCTGAAGTGGTTGAAGGAAAGAGACCGATCTTATAGATAATCGCAGTGATTTGTACAGTACGGTCGGGTAAAAGTAGGGACAAACTCTCGATAAGTCTGGGTCCAATACCCCACTATCTAAGTTATGTAAAGACGATCCGAAAAATGAGAATAACTTCCGTAAATTATCTGCATGCTTCAATTAAAAAAGGGAAAAGAAATATGGCCATTAGGGGGATCCTGGGATGTGGATAAGTGCCGAAAGGCAGAAAGGGCTATTTGGGAGCGCAATACAGGGGAAAAATGGAAAATATTAATGTCAACTTGGAGAAAAATGGCCGAAGACCTAACAAATACAGCTAAACAGAGTAGTTGGGAACATAATGCACGTAGAAGGGGGATTAGTGTGTGTGATGAAAAAGGAAATCCCAAGAGTTGGGAAGTTCTGACGTCTCAGTGTGGAGACCACGATGCTGAGAGAAACAGAAGGGAGAGAGAAGGGGTAGATGAGAAAAATAAGGAAAAACGTAGGAATAAAAAATAGAAAAAAATAAGGATAAAATGGAGGTACCTCCCGACCTGTGTGGCGTGCCCCTGTTGTTCCAAAGTAATGATCCGGACGAAAATGAGGAGGATTGGATGGTCCCACCCACAGCCCCTATATACCACCCCTTCACTGCCTCCCCCATATAATGCGACTAGTCCGCAAACCGTTCCGTTCTCACCACCAACGACTGCTGGACAACTCTCATCTCAAGGACAATTCCATGACCCTACTGAGTCCCTAACTAGGAATCAGCTTCGACGGAGAGAAAGCCCGCATACGAACGGATCTAAGGCCACAGACAACCGACGGAACTTTTTGGTAGGGGGCAGACCTTTAGCAGATCCTCAGTCAGCCACCGATTATGACTACGATTCTGCCACTGATAATGACGACCCTAAAGATCCCGGCCCACCACCTATGTTGAATGAGGTAAAGGGTATCCAATGCACCCCAACAGCGCAAGAGCCCCAGCGGACGGACCCCTTACGCGCCACCACCGTTCCCTCGTAATTACCCAGGACCCAGGGGACCCCAACAACCCGCACCAGCGTGCGCCAGGTCTGCAGGATGCTACCTCTCTGGGGCACCTGGCCATTGGCAGCGGAACTGCCCCCAATACCGCCAAAGGCAGACTAGACCTCCAGTAAACGACAACCTTTTTAAAATATCAACCCGTTTTCCTCCTAACTAGCTGTGGGAAGTAGCCATTCCATGTACCCTACCCTCACCGATAACCCGAAATCAACCTATCATCAATTTCTTAGTTGAAGGAAAACCGATCCCCTTTATGATAGATACGGGGGCTAATACCTCGCCTCTCCAAGCTCCTTGTATCACCCAGCACGATTTTGAACTATCCACGGCCACGGTTTCATTGAGCGGGTAAGGAGGGTACAGCACTTTTAGTTCAAGTACCTAATGAATCGTGGAATCAGTCGGGATTGATGTCCCCTAACATCACAATGATGGTCTAAACCGAATGAGCTTGGATTCCCAGCCTACCGACTTGAGGTACTGGCAGACACAGGCCTTTACGGAGTTCCACAGTTACTGCCAGAAGGGACTCTGACTTATTACCTCACCCCTTTTTCGGTGACAGTCTGTTTACGCCACCATCAGCCCCACCGACTCTCTTCGGATGAGCCAATCCCCGATTCATGGTCCGCGTCGAAAGCTGAGGTAGGATTCACCCCAGTGACCCCAGTCCAAACCTGTTCAAAACCGGGAGCACAATTGCCTTCCGTCCCACAGTACCCCCAAGGAGAGAGGCAGTTGACGGAAGAACCCATTTAATAGATTCATTATGCAAACAGGGCATCCTGGTTCCTTGCAAATGGCCCTGCAACAGTCAGTGTTGTTTATTCCTACCATACCGTAACGGCACTCCTGACCTCCCATCAGACTCAACAACTTACCCCGACCCGCTTAAACCGATACAAGGTAGCGCTCCTAAATAACCCACACCTCGCTTATGTAAAGAACCTCCTCCAAGCCAGCCATCCTCCTTCCTAACAAATTGTCCATCATTAAATGCTCGGATCACCCCCTCAGACGCCTCCCTAGTAACACAGGGCAATAACAGGGCAGACGCAGAGGCGAAGTTGGCAGCACACCAGGGGTCTAAAATCATTTCGACTGCGGAAAACAGGCAGTTGCTTGCAAGCCAAAGATAACAACACAGGCACCCCCGACATGGTCACTGTCAGCACTTACTGGAGGACGCCCCTGACTCAGGAAAAAACAGGACGGAAGGCGTACGGGTGTACGCACTCTGCGCCACATGGCCTCTGGACTACTCCAATCGGTCAAGTATGTATACCTGATTCCTTGTCACCGATGCTTATTGACTGCCTACATTCTGACACCCACCCAGGGAATGAGTGATATTTTACTTCGTACCTGGTGGCACCCTATATTGGAGGAAGCAGCACAAGGCAAAATACAATCGTGTTTAATATACCAACAAACCAATGCTGGGAAAAGGGTGAGGTGCACCCGAGGCAAAAAAACACCATTACCAAGTGGTCCTTCTGAATGTATACAACTTTATTTTATTGAATTACTGCGTGTACATTGCTATAAGTACTGTCTCACTATTGTCAATGTATTTAGTCGATGGACTGAAGCTTTTCCAACCACTAACAATAAGGCCTCAACGGTGGGGAAGTTATTGCTTACAGAGATGATACCAAGGTTTGGGGTACACCGACAGATAAGTTCAGACAATGGTCCCCACTTCATAGGGTAAATAAATAAGGAGTTGTGCGAGGCACTGCATGTCGAACAGCAGTTCCATTGCACCCACCACCCTCAGGAAGCGGGTATAGCAGAACGAGATAACAGTGTCCTGAAGAATAAGTTAACTAAATTAGTGTCAGAGACAGGTCTAAATTGGCTGAAGGTTCTTCTCTTAGCATTATACCACATGAGAATTACCCCCCCCCCCCCTTAATATCATGGGGGATGAACTACAAAGGTACTTAAGGCAATTTACGTTATTCACAGGTGGAGAGCGCCTTTAAACCACTGGACGGACAGAATGCATAACTGCCTGACCTGGACATCGGAAATTCGGTACTGATACGAGATTGGGAGCGCCTTAAACTGGACATTGGTGGAAGGGCCCCTCCAGACACTACTTCAAACTCCTACAGCTATGAAAGTACACGGCCATGAACGCTGGATTCATCTGAGTGACTGTAAACGATGGCCGCCGGAAAAAAAATGATGTTTCTTAGATTTGGACTCCTTACCATTACCGGTACTGTTGCGTGGGCATTGCTACCTCTTTCCAGAATCAGTGGAAGGTCTTTTAGTAGCCACACGAAGTTGGAGCCCCAGGGCTCTCATAAGATATGAATGCTCAAAAACGAAGTATATTGGGCAGATGGGAACCTACGGGAGGGTGCTCCGGGTAAATGCTTGAAGAGAACGATAACAGATACAAGTAGCACAACTGGCCACCAGTCACTTCTCCCGCTGCTTTAACGGTAAAGGATGGGGTTGTGGGATAGCGATCGTACAGCACACGATATCATGTTCCACCGCCACTTACACAGAGAAAATATATGGATTTAGGTGTGAGTGTGCCGCCACTAGGTGCGTTAAATTACTTTCAGGGGAGCGATGGGTTTGTGGGGAAGGGAACGGAACCCATGTGAAATTGTCTGATGTCTCTTTCGAATGGATAACCAGGGAAAATTACCTGTGAAAGCATGGGAGAAATGTTGCTGGAATCTCTTGGTATTCTCCGACGACCAGTCCACTGCAATCGGGTAATGTAATCTGTTACAGGGCCAAGGAAGGGTATGTGTTCCTCTTCATCTGTACTTACACTACCGCCACCCCCACCCCCACCCTACCAGCCTGGTTTGCAAAAGGAACGATCGGGCCGGTCACGATCCCCTACCCCCAGAAGGCTCATGTCCGACGAAGACGTGGTGCGGTCAGTTAGTGAGGAGTTCTGTGAGGACTGGAGGGATCTTATTACGTTGGGATATCCCTTATCGTCATTTGGCTACGGGTTTCTGAGTACTCCTTGGGGAGTTCGGCAGGAACTGTAGCCACAAAAAAAGCAGAACTACCTTATCTGTGGACTGGCCGTGCTGGGAAACAAAACCATAAAGGGCCTGGAGGCAGTGAACGAGGAACTGGCTGAGCTTCGACTTTATTTCCAGCAGACTCGGTATGCTGTGGACTACCAGTTGTCTCATCAAGGAGGCGTATGTTCCATAGTAGGGGCAAATGTGTCACCAGTGTGAGAGATGAGTCCTACAACATTTCCCATGCCATGCAGGACGTTTAGAAGAAAGTAGAAAGCTTTAGGCAGGGACTTGCAGGAAGGGAGGGTTGGTTGGGGTGGCTACAAGGGGTATCGTGGGCATCACACCGGCTGCATGTAGCAGTAGGGTTAATCGATATTGTTATAGTGTGCTGTGTGGTGCTGGCCTGTTTAACTACTTGTTGCAAGGTCCTGATTGATAAACTTCCGGCCCCGTTCTCGGCGCCTCTCTAGATTATCATGAAATGATAACAGGAGGGAATGAGGAAGGAAAGGGTTAAGAAACTATGACTGTTCATATAACTGATGGAAAAATACCTCACAAGCAAGAGAAGGCATTTGATAAGCTGCCGCACAAGAGATTGGTAGGTAAAATTAGGGCTCATGGAATTGGGGGGCGGGTATTAACATAGATAGAAAACTGGTTGGCGGATAGGAAACAAAGGGTAATGGTGAATGGATGTTTCTCAGAATGGCAGGCCGTGACTAGTGGGCTGCCACAGGGCTCGGTGCTGGGACCACAGCTGTTTACGATCGATGTTGATGATTTAGATGAAGGCATTGTGAATAACATCAGCAAGTTTGCTGATGATACAAAGTTGGGTGGCAGTGCGACATGTGTAGAGGAAGTTAGGAGAATTCAAGGTGATTTGGATAGGTTGGGTAAGTGGGCAGATACTTGGCAGATGAAGTTTAATGTGGATAAGTGTGAGGTTATCCAGTTTGGGAGCAGGAACAGGAAGGTGGATTATTATCTGAATGGTGTGGAGTTAGCTAAGGGGAAAATACAAAGGGATCTAGGCGTCCTTGTTCATCAGTCACTGAAAGTGAATGAGCAAGTGCAGCAGGCAGTGATGAAGGTTAATAGAATGTTGGGCTGTATTACAAGGGGAATTGAGTACAAAAGCAAAGAGATTCTTTTGCATTTGTACAGGGCCCTGGTGAGACCACTCCTGGAGTATTGTGTACAGTTTTGGTCTCCAGGGTTAAGGAAGGATATCCTGGCTATAGAGGGCGTGCAGCGTAGGTTTACGAGGTTAATTCCGGGGATGTCGGGACTGTCTTATGCTGAGAGGTTGGAGAGACTGGGATTGTACACGTTGGAATTGAGAAGATTGAGAGGGGATCTGATTGAAACATGCAGGATTATTAAGGGATTGGACAAGATAAAGACAGGAAATATGTTCTAGATGTTGGGTAAGTCCAGGACCAGGGGGCATGAGTTAAGAATAAGGGCTAAGCCATTTAGGACAGAGGGGAGGAAAAACTTCTTCTCCCAGAGGGTTGTGAATTTGTGGAATGCCCTGCCTCAGAGAGCAGTGGAGGCCTATTCTCTGGGCACTTTCAAGAAGAAGGAGCTAGATAGGTTTCTTATAGATCGGGGAATCAAGGGATATGGGGACAAGGCAGGAACAGGATATTGATTGTTGAGGATCAGCCATGATCTCAAAATGGCGGTGCAGACTCGAAGGGCCGAATGGTCTCCTTATGCTCCTATTGTCTATTGTCTATTGTCTATAAAACAAGCCCCTGACTCAGGGCTAGGTGATACTGTGTCCGGAAACTTGGTTGCAAACCAATTTGACCATACAATAAGGGTGCCGGGTGTAATAAACAGCGAGTGGGAAGCTTGTCTTAAATAATGAGGGTAAAGCCTGTCTTTGAATCTCTTTTCAATATTTTTTATTAGTTTTCAAATTAATACAGATTAATATATCAATATTTGTACATGTAATACAAGGAGATCAGGAGAACAATCATGACATGGATAACCATAAAGAACGATAAAGTATGAAAACAATCTGTAGATCCAAAGATCTGTTAGTGAATGAATATAATATAAAAGAAGAAGATTCATTATAAAATATAAAAGAAAGAAAAAAATACCCAAAATAAGAAACATTTTAAACAATATATCAAACCAAACTAAGCTAAAGAGAAAAAAAAACAGAAAAAAAACTGGACTAAAATTTCTCAATAGAAACAGAGCAATATTATGTCGTCAACTCCCTTCGTCTAAATTGAAAGTTTATTATAAGGGGATCTATATTATGTGAAAATATTGAATAAATGGACTCCAAACTTCCTAAAATTTAAGCGAAGGATCAACAGTACCACTCCTAATTTTTTCCAAGTTTATACATGATATAGTTTGAGAGAACCATTGAAAAGTAGTAGGCAGTATTGGATCCTTCCATTTAATCAAAATGGATCGTTTGGCTATTAATGTAACAAAGGCAATCAAACGGTTAGCGGAGGCAGATAGATGGCCAGATTCTAACCATGATAAACCAAAACTTGCAGTGATAAGATGAGGTTGTAAATCAATCTTCAATACATTTGAAATAATGTTAAAAATATCTTTCTGTAGCGACTCACCGCACCGGCATCTAACTGGCTCCGGACGTTGGGCTGGGAAAGCCCACGTGCGGGAAGGTCAAGTGACATGCGCGTGAAGGCAGAGCGGGAACTGTAGCACGGGAATTGCTCGGCTATTAAAGGCGCACCGCACCCCGGTCGACATTCGACCTTCGATTTCGAAACCAGCGACTCTGTGTCTTCATTTAGTAGTTGTGTAGCTGGCCACTACATTGGTGACCCCGACGGGCCCAAACGTTTTTGGACCCACGATGTTTGCACAGCAAGAGGTACAGGCAGTAGCCCTTAAACTGCCCACCTTCTGGACCCTCCGGTTCAGTGTCTGGTTTAACCAGGCCGAGGCCCAATTCCAGGCTCGCCAGATCACCAGGGACGACACCAAGTACTATTACGTGGTGGGCGCCCTCGACCAAAACACCGCCGCCCAGGTCGAGAATTTCATCCAGGCGCCCCCAGAGAAGAAGTATGATAAGTTCAAGACCCTCGTCCTCGAGACTTTTGGCCATTCCCGACGCAAGCGAGACTCCCGCCTCCTCCACCTCGATGGGTTGGGCGACAGGCCCCCCTCCGCTCTCATGAGTGAGATGTTGGCCCTGGCAGACGGGCATAAGCCCTGCCTGCTGTTTGAGCAGATCTTCCTGGTGCAGTTACCCGACGACATTCACCTGCTGCTGGCGGATGCCGATTTCAGCGAACCACGGAGGTGGCCGCCCGAGCGTATGTCCTTTGGCGGGCGAAAAATGATAGCGGGGCGTCCGTCGAGCGCGCTGCTACGCCACGTACCCGGAGGCCCAGCAGGGCTGACCCGGCGATCGAACGCCCCCCACCCGCCACCAGGTTTGAGGAACCGACCGACCAATGGTGTTTCTACCACCGGCGGTGGGGCGCTGACGCCCGCAGATGCCGGCCGCCCAGCCGGTTTTCCGGGTAAACACCAGAGCCAGCCGCCGCTGATGGCTACGGCGGCTGGCCACCCGGATAGCCTCTTGCATGTGTTAGACAGACGTTCCGGACGTCGGTTCCTAGTGGACGCCGGAGCTGAAGTCAGCGTCGTGCCTCCCAACAGCCGCGAGCCTCGCAACTGTACACCAGGACCCACACTCAGAGCCGCCAACGGCTGCCCCATTCGGACCTTTGGAACCCGGTTGCGACTTGGAGGTTTATCCTGGCCGCCGTCGCGCAACCACTCCTCGGGGCTGACTTCCTTCGTGCCAACAGTCTGCTGGTTGACCTGCGGGGTAAGCGCTTAGTACATGCCAGTACCTTCCAAACGTTCTCGTTGGGTGAGGCCAAGCTGCCGGCCCCACACCTCGACTCTGTCACCTCGTCTACCAACGGGTTTGCCAGGATCCTGGCAGAGTTCCCGTCCATACTAACGCCCCAGTTCTCCAGAACATTGCCCAAGCATGGCGTCCAGCACCACATCCCCACCCAGGCCCCTCCCCTCCACGCTCCGCCTCGTAACCAGGTTTCCGAATGGGCCCGGTCCTGCACTCACTTCCAGACCTCGAAAGTACAGCAGCACGTCAAGGTCCCCTTGCAGGATTTTCAGTTTACCCGCCGGAGGTTTGACCGTATCCACGTCGAACTCGTCGGCCCCCTCCCAGTCTCCCGGGGAGCGCAGTACCTCCTCACGATTGTCGACCGTTTTACCCGCTGGCCTGAAGCCATTCCCCTCGCAGATACCTCCGCCCAGTTCTACGCACGTGGCCTTTTCTCAACTTAGGTGGGCCGTTTCGGTGTCCCGGCACAGATCACTTCCGACAGGGGAGCTCAATTCACCTCCGGCCTGTGGTCTGCCGTCGACCACTTGTGCTGTTCACGGATCCACCTCACCACCGCCTATCACCCTCAATCCAATGGGTTGGTGGAGAGGTTCCATGCCCACCTGAAGTCGCAACTCATGGCCCGCCTTAAGGGGCCCAACTGGGTAGACGAACTCCCCTGGGTCCTGCTGGGGATAGGCACCGCGCCAGAAGAGGACTTGCATGTCTCGTCCGCGGAGATGGTCTACGGAACGCCCTTAGTCGTCCAGGGCGAGTTCTTACCAGCCCCTCGGGGGCCAGAGGAAGGACTTACCGCGGCGCTCGTCCGGCTGCGCAAGTGGCTTGTAAGCCTGGCCCCGATTCCCACCTCATGGCACCGACAGGTCCCGGCCCATATGCCGACTTCCCTCCAAGACTGTAAGTTTGTCTTCGTCAGGAGGGGTGCTCACCGATCACCGCTGCAACAGCCGTACGAAGGGCCGTTCCGGGTCGTCAGGAACAATGGATCTCCGTTCGTGCTGGACACTGGGAAGCGAGAGGAGGTGTTTACGGTTGACCGGCTGAAGCCGGCTCATTTAGACTCAGACCAACCCGTGGTGGTACAGCGAGCGCGGCGCAGGGGCAGGCCACCCAAGTCATAGTTTATTTAATTCTGGTTTTCGCGATGGTATTGCCGGTTCCTGGGGGGGGGGGGGGGTGGTGGGGTGGGGAGGTTGTTATGTAGCGACTCACCGCACCGGCATCGAACCGGCTCCTGACATCGCGACGTCGTCGGAGGCCCTGATCCAAGATGGCGCAGGGCTCTCCTTCTTCTGCAGCATTGGGCTGGGAAAGCTCGCACGCGAGAAGGTCAGGTGACATGCGCGTGACGTCAGCGCGGGAACTGTAGCGCGAGAATTGCTCGGCTATTAAAGGCTCACCACGCCCCGGTAGGCATTCAACCTTCGATTTCGAAACCAGCGACCCTGTGTCTTCATTTGGTAGTGTTACGGACTCAGTGAAAGTCCCTTTAAGATAGAGAGTGTGTGTGTATGTGTGTGTGGGGCGTGCTTACGTCAATAGAAGATAAAGGACGTAATGACGTTGTTGAAGAAGTCAGAAGAAGAAGAAGGAGAGAGAAGGGAGAGAGACACCAGCCTGCTTGTTTTCTCTATCGATGGATGAGAAACAATAACTGTGTTTGCCACTGAAATCCATGTATGGAAGTTGGAAGTAATCCGGTGGAGTTCACTTTGTTGCTGACCTGTAGAAGGAAACAGGTATTTGTGTGTGGACGACCACGGTTCGGATGCTTTTCGGGGTGAGGAAGTCACTACCGAGTAAACACTGGAGTGTCGTTTGGGTTCCATCGTGGAACATTTGGATTTCGTATGTACTCTCTCTATGTTTTTCTACATCTACATCTTATCTTCAGACAACGGTGGTTGTTGAAGAAGCCCTTGCTCATGTTTCACCTTATGGCTTGCGGAACTGAACTTTAAGAACCATTCAGGAACTGGGAGTTTTGGACTTTGTCACACACACACACGAAGAGTTTAGTTTTGGGGTTAACGTTCGAGGTTTAACATTTTTGAATTCTAACATACTAACATTTTTACTTTTATTTTACGTATTATCATAAGTAGTGATTAATAAAATAGTTTTTAACACTGAATCATGCTCAGTGTGTTTCTTTTGTTGCTGGTTTGTGACAGTAGTGTGAGCTAGCCGCTACATTTCCAATATATTTCCGAAAGAGGACAGTAATAAAACATATGTGTCAAAAAAGCCACCTTCTATTTACATCTGTCACGTATAGGATTTATATGTTGATAAAAACGAGCTAGCTTATCTTTTGACATATGAGTCCTGTGAACTACCTTAAACTGTACCAAAAAATGTCTGGCACACATTGAAGATTTATTAACTAAATGAAGAATTTTCTTCCAAGTCTCTGTAGGTATAAATGTCTGGAGTTCACTTTGCCATTCATTCTTAATTTTGTCCAGTGCTTCTGAACGAATTTTCATAATTAAATCATGAATTATTGCTATGAAGCCCTTCTGACAAGGATTAAAACCAAAATATTCTTCCGTAATTTAAGTTTTGTAAGTTGTGGGAAAAGAGGGTATAGTAGCTTTTTAAAAAAATTCTAATTTGCAAATATCGAAAAAAGTGTGATCTCGGCAAATTGTATTTGTTAGTCAATTGTTCAAAAGATGAAAAACAGTTATCAATGAATAAATCACGAAATCATACTATTCCCTTCCTTTTCCATTTGGAAAAAGTTGAGTCAACTCTGGATGGATGAGAGAAAAAATTAGATTGAATGCCACTTGATAGATTAAATATATTCAATCCAAAAAATTTACGAAATTGAAACCATATTCGTATTGTATGATTAATTATATGTTTACTTAATTTGGTAAATGCAAAAGGGAGTGGAGCTCCTTAATTAGAAACTAATGAAAATTCAAGTACTGATTGGGACTCAAGATGTATCATTTGTGGCGTTGAATTACATCTGAATATTGTATCCAAAAAAATTAAATATCTAATATTCATTGCCCAATAATATAATCTAAAGTTAGGCAAGGCCATACCACCATCCATTTTTAGTTTTTGTAAATATTTCTTACTTTGCCTTGGGTTTTTATTCTGCCAAATATATGAAAGAATTTTAGAATCAATAGTGTCAAAAAAAGATTTCGCAACAAAAGTTAAAATCTCTTGAAATAAATATAAAAATATTGGTAAAATATTCATCTTAACCGCATTAATTCGGCCTACTAATGATAGAGACCGTGGGGACTACTTAGTTTGTTTAACATTGTTTAACATGGTCAATTAAAGGCAGTAGATTAGCTTTAAATAACTCCTTATGTCTCTTAGTAATTTTAACACCTAAATACATGAAATAGTCAGTTACCAATCTTAAAGGTAATTGGCTATAAATTGGGATTTGCATATTTAATGACAAAAATTCACTCTCATTAAAATTTAATCTACAGACAGAAAGAAAACACTAAACTGATCTAATAGTGATAGTACTACGGGGATAGATTCCTCCGGATTTGAAATATGAAGTAACAGGTCATCTGCGTAAAGAGATATCTTATGAATCTTCTGTCCACCAGTAATACCACATATATTTGAAGAATCCCGGAGTGCAATAGCCAAAGGTTGTAAAGCAATATCAAATAAAAAAAGGGGCTTAACGGACAGCCTTGTCGAGTACCTCGAAAAAGCCTAAATAAAGGAGATATTCGATTATTAGTAAGTATTGAAGCCATAGCTGCATAATAAACCATTTTAATCGCTGATATAAATTTCGGACTAAAATTGAATTTTTGAAACGTACTGAATAGATATTCCCATTCGACTCTGTTAAACGCCTTTTCAGCATCTAGCGAAGCAACACATTCTGGATTTTGGGATGAAGGGGTCTATATAATATTCATTAATCTCCTCATGTTAAAATGTAGATAACGATTCTGAATAAATCCTGTCTGGTCTTCAGAGATAATTTGTGGAAGAACCTTTTCCAATCTAAAGGCCAATATTTTGGAATCTACATTTAATAAATAAATAGGTCTATAAGATGCACAATCAGTGGGATCTTTATCCTTTTAAAGAATTATAGAGATAGTTGCTTCATAAAAAGATTGTGGTAGTTTATCCATTGATAGGGGATCTTTAAAACTTTTGGCTAACCAGGGAACAAGAAAGGAGAAAAGAATTTTAAAAATTCAGCTGTGTATCTGTCAGGGCCGGGTGCTTTACCCGAATTCATTGAAAATATTACTTTCTTTATTTCTTCCTCCAAAATGGGACCATCTAATGTACAGCGTTCACTTAAAGATAATTGAGCAATCTTCAAATCTCTTAAAAATTCATGTATTAAAGTAGGATCCTCAGGGGATTCTGATTGGTATAAAGAAGAATAAAATTCCTGAAAGGATTTGTTAATTTGAACTTGATCTATCGTGTAGGTACCATCTGGTTTACGAATTTTATTAATCTGGCGTTTAGATATAGTAGCTTTCAATTGGTTGTCCAATAATTTACCAGATTTGTCACCATGTACATAAAATTGACTTTTGTTTTTAAGTAGTATATTTTAAATTGAAGATGTTAATAATGAAGTATGTTGTCGTTGGACTTCCGTTCTCTTTTTAAAAAGCTCCAGATTAGGAGTAACAGAATATATTTTATAGATTTCTTTAATCTTGTCAGCTAATGTATGTATTTCATTATAAATTCATTTTTTAAATTCAGCGGAATATCAAATAATTTGACCACGGATGTATGCTTTAAACGTATCCCATATTATCCCACTGGAGATTTCTTCAGTAAGATTAGTTAAAAAGAAAAATGAAATCTGTTCTTTAATAAATTGGACGAAATCTAAGTCTTGTAATAGCGAAAGGTTAAATCGTCATTGTCTGACATCAAAGGATACATCTTGTAATTTAATTGATAATCTCAATGGTGCATGATCAGAAATGGTAATTGCATCGTATTTGCAGTCCGTAGTAAATGGAGCTAATCTAGCGTCAATAAAAAAAATAATCAATCCTCGAGTAATTATGGTACACATGAGAAAAGACTGAAAATTCTTTATCAAATGGGTGTAGAAATTTCCAAACATCTAAGATTCCGGATTCAACTAAAAATAAATTAATAAAGACAGCGGATTTGTTTGGAAGTGTAGGATTTGACACAGATCTATCCATCGAAGGGTTTAGACAGCAGTTAAAATCTACACCCATAATCACAGTGTATTCACTTAATTTAGGAGATAATGCAAACAAATGTTTAAAATTTCAGGGTGATCTACTTTGGGTGCATGAACATTAACCATAACAACTTTTTTATTATGAACTAGACCAGTAATTAATAAAAATCTACCATTTGGTTCTGATATTATCTCATGACGGACAAACGAAATTGAGGGGTCTATAAAAATAGAAACTCCTTTCGCCTTTGCTCGTGAATTTGAATGGAACTGTTGACCCCTCCAAAATCTAAAAAAAAGTTATCTTTCTTCCTAGTGTGAGTCTCCTGAACAAAAATGTTCTGAGCATTTAATCTATGAAAAACTTTAAAGATCTTCTTGCGCCTAGTCAAATTGTCTCAGCCGTTAACATTGCACGAAATAAAATTAATAGTCTTATCCATTTTAACAGATTAAGAAGCATATGGTATGTAAAGGGTTAATCTTAGTATCTACGGATCTTACCAACAGGGAGAAGTAAAAATGTTCAAAGAGGAAACGGATATGACGACAATTTAGGAAAATTTGCAGTTTCGTCCAGAAGGAAAAAAACCTAGAAACAGCCCCACCCCCTCCCCCAACAGCCCGAAATCTGGCCAATAGACAGCCAGAAAGCTACCCTCTAATTGAAATAACCCCAATTCTATTGGTGACGGTAGTCTAAATTACCAAATATATAAACCACTCATGTTTAGACTAAGAATGAACAAGATAACCCAAACAGAGATATCGAAATAACAACAAAGTTATGGAATTAAAACAGAGCCAAAGGGCATTAACAGTCAACGTTTAAAGAATACAGTTTAATAATTATTCAGAAAGAAAACAAACGATCAGTCATTTGGTTAAATTCTTAATTATAATAAAAACAAAACATTAAAAATATTAAAAGAAGAAAAAAGAGGTTTAAATCTAAATTAATCAGATAATAAAGCGAGTAAGTAGTAAGTCAAAGGAAAAACATTGCATCTATTCCGCATTTCTTAGCTTTTAAGATTAAGAGCTAGTTCAAAAGAAACTGCTTGGCCTCTTGAACAGATTTAAAACATTTACGAGATTTATCATGTCGTGTAATTCTGAGCCTTGCTGGGAATAATAATGCAGGATGATAATTGCTTTGATAGAGACGAGCCATAATTGGTTTATAGTTCAGCCTTTCTTTCATAACTTCTGGGGCGTAATCTTCAACTATTCGAAACTTCCATTGTTTAAATTGAATCATTCCACGTCGACGAGCGGTACGAATCAAGAGTTCCTTGACTCTGACAAAATAAAATCTCAAAATTACTGGCCAAGGTTTTTGATCCGGAGCAGGTTTAAATCTTAATGCTCTATGAGCTTTGTCCAGAATGGAGTGAGCAGGGAACATATCGGAACCGAACACATCGACCAAAAGTTTAGAAAAGAATTCCGTGTGGTTACCAGTCTCAGTGTCTTCTGGAGTGTTGATGATTCTTAAATTTTTCCTCCTGCTGCGTCCTTCCAGGTCGATGATCCTCTGTTGCTGCTTTTCTAGGTATGCTTGGTCGTAATTAAAGCTTTTTCAAGTGAATGAAGTTTGGTATCTCTCTCTATTTACCAGCTTGGTCGAGTTCAGCAATTAGTTGACTTTGTTCGGCATTCTCTAACACTCTAATTCTCTAATCGCACTCTTTAAACACGGCCAGTCCTTTTAGCTTTTCAATGACAGCACTGTTGTCTTCGCCTGCCCATTCGAAAGAGTGTCTAATAACCACGTCTTCAGATTGTTCCAAGGACTGGCGCTTGCGTATAATCGCCACTGGGATCTGCACTTCAAGTCTCGGCAGGCACAATCCTCCAACTCTAGATCTAGAATACAATAACCCATTAGTAATGCTTTTTTTCAAACATTCTGGGATGGTCCCAGATCTTAGCCACAATGAGAACAGGCGGGCAAGAACAGTCTCATCATTTGCGACTAGCTGCTGGAGATCTCTTTTAGCAATACCATCAGGACCAGCCGCACTATCCTCTTTCATACCCTTTAGTGCTTCTGCAACCTCCTCTTGTCCGATCTCACAAAGAAGGTGCTGCTCATCAAACTCCTGTCATAAGGTTAATTAGGTGCCTTTTTCGCGGTTTAACGTGTCGCGTCCACAGATGTATCCGACAACGAGATCGGGTCCCACCCTAATTATAAGGGAACTAAACCACCAAGATGGAAGGCAGTTATAATCGTCAGCGGCAAGATTTTAAATGCCGAATTAAGGATTGTTCACCCATCAATTGAAACCGAGCTTCACAATATAGACCGCGCTAGCTACCTGACTATAAGGCCAAGCGCATGGGGCGCGGGGGCAAGGTTCTTTCGAACTTTATTTCCATTTCAAAAGGGGTACAAACACATATACAAATAATTACATATATACAAAGTATATATCAATAATCCATGAACACCTGCAATAGATCAGTAGTTAATCGTATCGCAAGGCTACAAGTGTCTTCCGCGAATGTCTTATATTTCTGGATACCCAGAAAGCTGAACAAGGTGTTATTGTCCTTCTCCCATAGACCTCGAGCACCGATAACAAAACCGAAATACTTGACGATCTTGGTCTTAGTCAGTTCCTTTATTTGTGCCGTCAGATGCCGATATTTGTTCCTTTTTTCGGCCCAGGCTCTTGAGGTAGATTGATTTTTATCTTCGTAACGAATGGTAACATCAACCACAGCTGCTCGATCACCTTTAACCAGAATAACGTCTGGTTTCCACAGCAAGCCGTCTTCACTCCTCAAATGCGGTTCCATATAAGGAACCCATTGATATTGTTCCGCCTTCGACCGTAGTCTTTCGAGAATCTTGTTATGTCTTTTTATGCGAATGTTCTTGACCGCTAGACATCGCCCGGAGATGTGAGCCAGAGTCTCATTGGCTATCCCACATCTCCGACAGGTCTTCACTGCCTCGGGGTTACCCCTTCCACGTGTACATCTTGTGGGGTATTGGCCACATCTTAACAGTAGTGCGTTTACAACCTGGTACCCCTTCCAGGCAGTATGCCTCCTCAACCATCCGTTTGAAATCTTATCGTTTTTAAATTCTTTTATGCCCGAACCTTGATATATCTGCGCTGCCCAGCGCACAAATTCTGCAGACCTCCAGTCAATGTTAAAATTGGCGACTCGCCCCTCTCCATCATCCAATTGTATTCCCCTCTCTGCCATATATCCAATAAAACTCTCGGAGAGAGGTTGTAAAATTACGTTATCTGATATATTGCACTCTTTAAACACGGCCAGTCCTTTTAGCTTTTCAATGACAGCACTGTTGTCTTCGCCTGCCCATTCGAAAGAGTGTCTAATAACCACGTCTTCAGATTGTTCCAAGGACTGGCGCTTGCGTATAATCGCCACTGGGATCTGCACTTCAAGTCTCGGCAGGCACAATCCTCCATCTCTAGATCTAGAATACAATAACCCATTAGTAGTGTCATTTGGGAGATGGAGAATTTCTTTAGCTGTTGTTCTCACCAGCCGATCAAGGTCCATCAATTCATTTTGAGAGGCCTCTGTTAAGATAAGTTGGTAATAGACCCTCGGTATAATATAGGTCTTCAGCAGTTCGATTTTCTGGATTGGTTTCAATTTCGCCCTCCGCAGGGCGTCGAACCAGTGCTTCAACTTGGATTTAACATCCTCGATGGAAATGCCGCACCATGGATCGATCCTTGCTCCCAGATATTTTTCGATCTCTCCAGGTGGGATATAAGCGATCTTATCATTGCCGAACTGCCACGGCTCTTTCAGATTATACACGTGGGTTTTACGCCCACTCAGGAAGTGAAAACCTTTCGTCTTCCTCACGTTGACCTCTAAACCGGTCGCATCACAGAATGTGCTCAGTATACTGATGTTGCTGAGCATGCCATTATATGACTCGCTCAGTATGGCAATATCATCGGCAAAGGCTAATGCCGTACATCTCGATCTGCCCCCGGGTGTAACCATCTCGACTCCTCTGCCCCGCTGTTCAAGGGTACTAATCAGAGGGTCCATGGCGATATTAAAAAGGATAGGTGAAAGGGGGTCACCCTGCTTCACTCCTCTTTTTATCTGGATCTTACTGGTCTTTTTCGCACCGATCTCCACCACAGTCGTTGTGTTAGAGTATAGATCTAAAACCAAGTCAATAAAGACTTTCGGTGCTCCCACACGCTGCAGGGCTTTCATAATCAACTTATGTCCGACCGAGTCGAAGGCTTTAGCCAGATCTACGAACAGCACAGTCAACTCTTTGCCATTCTTCTTCGATCCTCTAATGATGTTCTTTAGGATCGATATATTCTCGTTACAGCCGGGTGTATTAGACAGGAATCCCTTCTGTCTTAGACTTATTTTCACGGATTCGCTTAATCGTTTGGCCACGATCTTTGTAAAAAGCCTTAACAGCATGGGACCGATGGTAATAGGTCTCCAATTATCCAAACTTTTAAGCAGTTCTTCGTTATCCGTCTTAGGGATCAGCACTGTCCGGCTTTTTTTCAAACATTCTGGGATGGTCCCAGATCTTAGCCACAATGAGAACAGGCGGGCAAGAACAGTCTCATCATTTGCGACTAGCTGCTGGAGATCTCTTTTAACAATACCATCAGGACCAGCCGCACTATCCTCTTTCATACCCTTTAGTGCTTCTGCAACCTCCTCTTGTCCGATCTCACAAAGAAGGTGCTGCTCATCAAACTCCTGATGGTAGTCTTCCAGCTTGCTAAGATCTGCTCGATCGTTAGCCACACCCAACTTCTCTTGGAAGCATTTAAATACATCGTCAACTTTCAGGGGGCAGCTGTTCTGCATTGGCGCCCCCATCAATTGCCTTGCAAGGCGCTTTCGGTCTTTTTGAAAGAGTATTTGAGTTGTTCTATACTCGGCCTTCTTTCGAGCTCTCCTTCGCAAATTTCCGGTATTATTTGACACCAATGCCTTTTCTCGATCGACCTTCCTTTTGGGTTTCTTTTTGATGTTCTTACCCAACTCTTGAACAAGTGTAGATGACATTGCCTCAATGAGGCTAAGTCCGCGAGCGTAATCAGACTTATTACGCTTATTTCGAAGCAGACCATCTACTTCTCTGAAGGTCGCATCAAATTCTTGCAACAAAATTCGTCCTCCATCACCTTTAGGTTTCAGCTGGATTTTCAATGGTGAGTCTTTCACTTCCTGCACCTTTTCTTGTGCGACTGCTGTTTGAACCACAGGACTTGCCTCATTGTTCGGACCACTGACAACGGCACGATTTCTTGCCAACAGTCTCCTTTTATCGGAGATCTGTTTGTTAGTCTTTGATGTTAATTCCTTAGCAATCTCCACATTAATATACCGCACGTTTTTAAATCTTTCCTCCAATTCCATAAGAAGGGCAACCTCCTCCTTCGTCCATATCTCCTTCCTTCCAGGTTTATTCCTTCCAGTGAGCGCCGCCGCTCTCTTTACATTTCTTTCGGCTGGATGGCAATGCCTCTCATGTTGTCCCAATCCTATTTTTGTCTTAAACGCCAGATCGCAATAGCCACAAGCAAATGGCTTTGCTGGTTCCTGATTAACTGAACCTTTACATTTGCTGGCATGACAAACAGTGGAATGGAGTTCTCCCAACTTTCCACATAGCGTACAAACAGCTTTTATTGATCGAATCAAATGAGATTTCTTTAAATGATTTCTCATTGTCGCCATGATATTATAGATTTCGTTACACCCCTCAACAGGGCATTTCTGTGGGGTAAACGGTATATTAACAATAGCCACCACCTTTTCACAACCTTGTTCAGATTTCCGTAAGGGTGTACTGCATTTCTTGTAAGTCCTCAATGATGTCTCCACCAATGAGTCGTCCATCGTATCACCCACAACTTCCTCAACCTCCCTTTTCTTTAATTGGGAGTTATAAAAGATCATTGTCTTAATCTTCAAAGTACTGTAAAATGGACTTCAATTCGGCAAAGCTCCGGTCAAACTTTCTACCCAGATTAGAAATAGCTTCCAAAGTAGGTTGGTCTCCATTACCTTTAACATTAGCTGACGCTTTAGATCAGGTATTCATTTTAGCAGTTAAAAATCAAGAATAACCTTGTGCCAGTATTGTAAAAGACTATTAAAGAGTGGTAAATGATAGATTGAAAAGTAATTGGACCAAAGCTAAGTTATAACTAAGTTCATCGAGCACCACCAACAGAGTCCCTGAATCTCTTGATTGTAATCAATTATACCGAATAATGTGCGATGTCTGTCTTTGGATTTCTGAGGCCTGACCGGAACTCGCGGAGCCGTATTCATTAAGTGTGCGTGACAATGTCGCTATAAATTACTGTCTGCTCCTTTGTACTATGGAGACCGCGAGTTGCGACTCTCAACGAGTTCTGACGAGACCCCTCTCTTCGGTATACTGTTAAGAAACGCATTTTTCATGAATCAACCTGGTGGCACTGTGTTATTTTGCAGCAGACATGAATGGGAACTTAAAATCGGGACGACATTTCAAAGGCGAAATTTTGAAGGTGCAAAGTTTGCATGTTCTTGCCAGAAGCAAAGACAAAGTTAACAAGCACAGGGGGCCTTGGGTTTTCAAGGGATATTGGCGATCTGGCTAAGAAAAAGAGAGAGGTACGTAGCAGGTATAGGCAACTAGGAACAAATGAGGTACTTGAGGAGTATAGAAAATGTAAGAAAATACTAAAGAAGGGAATCAGGAAGTCAAAAAGAAGACATGAGGTTGCTTTGGCAGATAATGTGAAGGTAGACCCGAAGGGTTTCTACAAATGTATTAAGAGTAAAAGGCCAGAAAGGGACAATATTGGTTCCCCAGAAGATCAGAGTGGTCGGCTATGTATGGAGGCTCAGGAGATGTGGGAGATCTTAAACAGTTTTTTGCATCAGTATTTACTCAGCAGACTGGCATATTGTACATGGAAGGACGGGAAACAAGCTGTCGTGTATTGAAACACATGCAAAATTAAGAGGAGGAGGTACCTGCTACCTTGCAGCGAATAAAGGCAGATAAATCCCTTGGACCTGACAAGATATTTCCTCGGAGCTTGAGGGAGACGAGTGTAGGAATTGCAGCGGCCCTGGCAGATATATTTAAAAGGTACTCAGCCACAGGTGCGGTGCCGAAGGACTGGACGGTAGTTCATGTCATTCCGTTGTTTAAAAAATGCTCTAAAACTAAACCAGCTAATTACAGGCCGGTGAGCCTGAAATCAGTAGCAGGTAAATTATTGGAAGGTGTTCTGAGAGATCGGAATTACACGTATTTGGATAGCCAAGAGCTGATTAAGGATAGTCAGCATGGCTTTCTGCGAGGTAGATCGTGTTTAACGAATCTTGTAGAGTTTTTAGAGGAGGTTACCAAGAAAGTAGATGAAGGTAAGGCTGTGGATGTTGTGTACATGGTCTTTAGTAAGGCCTTTGAAAAGGTCCCACATGAGAGATTAGTTCAGAAGGTTCAGACACAAGGTATCCATGGGAAGGTTGTAAAATGGAATCGAAATTGGCTGTATTGGAGAAGACAGAGAGTGGTAGTGGATGATTGTTTCTCAGACTGGAGAACTGTGACTAGTGGTGTGCCTTAGGGATCTGTGCTGGGGCTATTGTTGTTTGTTGTCTATATCAAGGATCGACATGATAATGTAGTAAATTGGATCAGCAAGTTTGCTGATGACACTAAAATTGGAGGCGTTCAGGACAGCGAGGAAGGCTTTCAAAGCTTGCAGAGGGATTTGGACCAACTTGAAAAATGGACCAGAAAATGGCAGATGGAATTTAATACAGACAAGTGTGAGGTGTTACATTTTGGAAAGACAAACCAAGGTAGGACACTGAGGAGTGCGGAGGAACATAGGGATCTGGGAGTTCAGATGTATAATTCCCTGAAAATGGCGTCGCAGGTAGACAGGGTTGTAAAAAAGGCTTTTGGCATCCTGGCATTCATAAATCAAAGTATTGAGTGGAGGAGTTAGGATGTTACGGTGAGGTTGCTTAAGACATTGGTGAGGCCAAATTTAGAGTATTGTGTGCAGTTCTGGTCACCTAACTGCAGGAAGGATATTAGTAAGATTGAAAGAGTGCAGAGAAGATTCATTAGAATGTTGCCGCGTCTTCAGGAGGTCAGTTACGGGGAACGATTGAACAGGTTAGGAAATTATTCCTTGGAGCGTAGAAGAATGAGGGGACATTTCATTGAGGTTTACAATATTATGATGGGTATAGACAGAGTAAATGCGAGTAGCTTCTTTCCACGTAGATTAGGATAGGTAGGTACGACAGGACATGTCTTTAGGGTGAAAGGGGAAAAGTTTAGGGGGAACATTAGGGGGAACGTCTTCACTTAGTGGTGGGAGTGTTGAATGGGCTGCTATCGGATGTGGTAAATGCGGGCTCACTCTTAAGTTTTAAGAATAAATTGGAAAGGTACATGGACGGGAGACGTCTGGAGGGTTATGGAATGGGTGCAGGTAAATGGGACTAGCTGGATAACGTTTTGGCACAGACCAGAAGGGCCGAATGGCTTTTTTTTGCTATAGAGTTCTATGGTTCTGTGGTTCTATTTTTCGTTCTAAATTAGATGACCTAACATTTATCAACATTGTACTCTTCATGGCAGATCCTTGCCTGCACATTATTACCTCGATGTGCCTTTGTCTAGAAATGATCTACATGCATGGCCAAAACAACAAAGTTTTCCACTGTGTCCTGGTATATGTGAAAATAACAAACCAATGACCAATGATCAATCCAAGGAGAGATACACGTTGTGCACGGGAACACGCGTCAATCAATGGAATTGAAAATTCATAGCGGCAGTCAGACATCATGGGCAATGTTACATTTTTATACCGAAAGAGATTGTCAGATTGACAGGCTTTCTACAGATTATATTTGCATTCCTGTACAGTTGATCCCATCAGAATGATAACTCCAGCTCGGCAGAGAGACTCGCTGGACACATAGTCACTCAAAGCTTGTGACGTACACATTGGTACCTTGTGACTTGAAAACTTTAACCCAAATATATTTCCCACCGCTATCCTCATAATAGAGATTGTTATAAAATAGGAACTAGAAGCAGAAATTGCTGGAAGAAGTCATCCAGTAAAGAATAATATGTGAGGGGGAAATTAGCACATCTTCAGAAAAGGCTCTGGAGTGTAAGGGCGCCTCTTTTCAAAGCGGAGTTGGGGGGTGGGTGTAAGACAAAGAAGAGATGGAGATTGATTAAGACAGATCAGATGAAATTCTGTTGCTCTGTTTTATGTTGTGCATCACGCTGGCGGTGTAGTTGGCCCAAACAGAAGAAAATAAATATTTGGAATGTCAGTAAATTTAAAATTGAAGGTTAAACAACTCCAGGCTGAGGATCAACCAATCGGACTGAGCGCATGTGTTCGCAGATCGATCACCCACATTGCGTTTAGTTTCTCTAATGTAGGAGATACAACATTGTGAACACCCAATGCAGTGCACTGGACTGGAACAAATGTAAGTAATCGCTGCTTCAGTCTGTTACATGAGTGTGAATTGAACAAAGGCAAATCCTTTAACTTACACTGAACATTGCAGTTACACATAACCTCTGCCCTTCGTATTAGATACACCTGCTATGTAGAAATGTTTACCACTACCACTCATGTATTCTGCTTATAGTTTTGTAAACGCCTCCTGCGCTTCAAGGAAACAACCAAACTCCCCCCCCCCCGATATCTAAAATACACTACAGTGTGCACCTTGCTGGTGAATCTCCTCTGCATCCTTCCAGTATTATCACGTCCTTCTTTTTTCTGGGAACCAGAAACGTTACTCCAGTCGAACCATTATTTTATATTATTGTGTCATGACCTTACCGGCCTGTGAAGGCAAGTATAGGGAATGCATTGAACACCCCATTATCGACCTGCCTTGGTCCCTTCAGGATTACTTGAAATTTCCATGGCCGTGTCTTTCTATTCATCAGCACTCCCGAGAACCCCATTACTCCTTGTGAATATCCTCGTCTTACTCGTTCATGAAAGGTAATCAGCACGTTCATCAATATTGAAGTCCAGCTGCCCTTGCTCTGCCCATCTTACAAACTGATAAATTTAATCACTTAACCGACGCCCAATTGGTTTACTATGGGAACGTACAGAGGTACAATAAAGGGCTTTGTTTGCGTGCACTCCAGACAGATCGTTCTATTTATAACCACATCGAGGTAGTACAGAAGGAGAAACAACAACAGCATGTGGTATTACAGTTGCGGCAGAGTGCAGTTCAAGTGGTGAAATAGGTCAAATAAAACTATCTACCTCACTATCAACAACGTCACTAATTGTGTTTATTTTCAAACATTGAGATATGCATTGAATGTTTGGAGCAACCGCGATTATCGCAGATGCTCTGTCAGTTGAAATATATGCACCAATTCCAGGGTCTTGTACATGGTGGTCGATTTAGTTTCTTTCACCGGTGTGGCTTTCGGTGGGAGCTGGTTTATGATGTCAGCGACTGCATGCATCTCAATTGCTTTTACGGGTTGTATTCGTTTGTCATCTGCGCAGGACTGGATACGCCATTCACCTGAGACTCTTCAGGAAAACAAAGTGCCAAATGAACTACCGTTCTTTTTAAAAACTTTCTATCAGAGTGATCTCTGTGATCTCTAACCGAAGACAATTCGACAGAGCAACAGAACATCCTTGTGAGAACAGTGTGCAATTGGAGTATGATGACAGGTTCGCTGAAGAAGAATAATGGACAACGTCAACAAGAATCAAAAATGAAATCGCGATGTGGGTCTGAGAGTGTTTCGCAACAACCTGCACTGACTTCTCGGGTCGTGTTTGCTTCGTATTTGAGATTTTGAAATTTCGGCAAAGACTGTGTATACCTCATCACAATTGTGATTTATCCCGAATGACATAATGATGTATTCCCCAGTCGTTAAAAGACACAGCTTCCTTGACCGATTTTGATTTCTCAGTGTGTTCGCGTGCAAACACCTCAGAGTATAAATTACTGGCCGTGGAGGTGTATCGGCTCAGAGATTGCTTCAGTGAGATCGCGGGAAGCTGGAAGACAGACTTATTCCCACACAGCATGCTTGCCACATTTGACAGTGTCAAGAAAATATTTTACTTGATCATTGCCGTTGTTGGTGTTCCTGGTAAGAACATAGGCAAAGTAACATTTGCAATTTTGTGTGCGCGGTGTTTGGCTTCGTTCAGCAACCGACAGCGTTGTATCAGTGAGTGCCGTGCAGACATCGGGAATAAATTCACTGTTCGTTCACAATTTCCTTTTCGCTTTAGTCTGTGGCCTCGGCTAATTATAAACAGATTATAGACAGACAGTTGAAACAGATACAGAGTAGAGGAAGGGGGGATGGATTCATATTTTGGATTGATAGCACGTATTTTTGATCTATCAGTGCAATGTCGCAGTCAAATAAAGCTCCGATTATCCAGCGCGCTCGGAACTCTCCAGGCAATTGGTTGTTGTTCTTTATCAATACCGCAACATTCTTTGAATTCAAATTTTAAAGCGATACCACAGGATTTTAAGAAATTACCCAGCAAGTTTGAAGTGAGCGACGGAACGGACACCCAGTGAGATTCAGGGAAGCACGGAAATACTTCACGCTTGAGGCAGATGTCGAAATATCGGCAAATACGAACATTCAACTGAGGGACTGTGTGAGTATTAGTGCAACAGAGTTTGATTCCGCACCCTATTAGCCGTGAACTGAAGAGGGCGTTAAAAGCCAACGTTGCTGTCTGTGGAGTCCGTTTGTCGGCAGACGCGGTAAAGGACGGGCGTTGTTCCGCTCGGGCAAAACAAGCAACAATCCATTCATAATAATGCTGCAGTAATTCAGAATAACCCCGAAAAGAGGCAGGTGTTTGAATTATCTGCACCGACCTTCGACTGGAATTTGAACACGTTAATTACTTCAGTGGGAAATACCTGAAACACTCAACGGATCAGGCAGCATCTGTGGAAAGCGAAAGGGGGATCGTATCTGATCCTGGACCATTCAAACAGGTGATGCCGTGACCGAGGATCACAGCTCAAGGACAGAGGCCGCCACCCGACGGTCCATCCTGTGCGTTACGCTTCCCTTACACATTCATTAGCAGATCTGAAGCAGTACAAGGCTAAACGGAAGGAATTTAAGAAAGAGATTAGGAGAGCCAGAAGGGGACATGAGAAGGCCTTGGAGGGCAGGATTAAGGAAAACCCCAAAGCGTTCTACAAGTACGTGAAGAGTAAGAGGATGAAATGCGAAAGGATAGGGCCTATCAAGTGCAGCGGTGGGCCATTGTGTATGGATCCGGAAGAAATAGCTGAGGTACTTAATGAATACTTTACGTCAGTATTCACCACGGAAAAAAAAAGATCTGGGGGATTGTTGTGGAGACTTGTAGTGGCCTGAAAAGGTTGAGCATGTAGATATTAGAAAGGAGGTGGTGCTGAAACTTTTGGAAAGCATCAAGTTAGATATGTCGCCGGGACCGAAAGAGATGTACCCCAGGTTGCTGTGGGAGGCGAGGGAGGAGATTGCGGAGCCTCTGACGATGATGGTTGTGTCGTCCATAGAGACGGGAGAGGTTCCGGAAGATTGAAGGGTTGCGGATGTTGTTCCCTTATTCAAGAAGGGGAGAAGGAATAGTCCAGTATATTATAGACTGTTGAGTCTTACCTCAGTGGCTGGTAAGCTGATGGAGAAGATCCTGAGAGGCAGTATTTATGAACATTTGGAGGGGTATAATATGATTAGGAATAGTCAGAATGGCTTTGTTAAGGGCAGGCCCTGCCTTACAAGCCTGATAGAATTTTTTTGAGGATGTGACTAAGCACATCGATGAAGGGAGGGCAGTAGATGTAGTGTATATGGATTTTAACAAGGCGTTTGATGAGGTACTCCATGCAAGGCTTTTGGAGAAGGTGAGGAGACATGTGATCCAAGGGGACATTGCAGTGTGGATCCAGAACTGGCTGGCTCACAGAAGGCAAACAGTGGTTGTTGAAATTCTGAGTGGAGGTCGGTAACCAGTGGTGTACCTCAGGGATATGTACTTGGACCCTTACTATTTTTGATTTTTATAAACGACCTGGATGAGGAAATGGAGGGGTGGGTTAGTAAATTTGCGGATGACACAAAGGTTGTGGATAGTTTGGAGGGCTTTCAGAGGTTACAGAGGGATAGAGATAGGATGCAGAGTTGGGCTGAGAAGTGGCAGATGCAGTTCAACCCAGATAAGTGTGAAGTGGTTCATTTTGGTAGTTCAAATATTTTGGCGGAATATAGTATAAATGGTAGGACTCTTGGCAGTGTGGAGGATCAGAGGGATCTTGGCGTCCGAATCCATAGGACGCACAAAGCGGCTGCGCAGGTTGACTCTGTGGTTAAGAAGGTATATGGTGTATTGTTCTTCATCAATCAAGGAATTGAATTTAGGAGCCGTGAGGTATTGTTGCAGCTATATAGGTCCCTGGTCAGAACCCACTTGGAGTATTGTGCTCAATTCTGGTATCATCGCTACAGGAAAGACGTGGAAGCCACAGAGAAGGTGCAGAGGAGATGTACAAGGATGCTGCCTGGAATGCGGAGCATGCCTTATGAAAACAGGTTGAGGGAACTCGGCCTTTTCTCCTTGTAGAGACGGAGGATGAGGGGGGACCTGATTGAGGTGTATAAGATGATGAGAGGTATTGATAGGGTAGATAGTCAGAGGCTTATCCCCAGGGCTGAATTGGTGGCCACACGAGGTCATAGGTTTAAGGTGCTGGTGAGTAGATATAGAGGAGATGTCAGGGGTAAGATTTTTACTCTGGTGAGTGCGTGGAATGTGCTGCCGGAAACGGTGGTAGAGGCTGATACGATGGGGTCTTTCAAGAGACAGTTAGATAGGTACAAGGGGCTGAGTAAAATAGCGGGCTGTAGGTATGCCGAGTAATTTCTAGGGTAGGGACATGTTCGGTACAGCTTTGTGGGCCAAAGGGCCTGAATTGTGTGTAATTGTTCTATGTTCTATTTTCTAAATATCCCAGCTCCCTCCAGACTGGGGACCGTTCTGCTGTAAACTCCACACTGGAACCAATTATTCTAAACTCCCTCTGCTGTGGGTCCGCTCTGTTGTAAACTTGACCCTGGTAACTTGTATCGATCTCGCTCCGTGGTGGGGACAGGTCGGGTGTAAGCTCCACTCTGGGATCCGTCGTGTCAATTACCATTCTTTGTATGGTCCGTCTGGTATTACCGTTCCACGAGACCACGAACTAATCTCCCTCAGTGTGTTCTGTCTCGTATAACCTTCCCACTGGGACCGGTTGTCTGATCTCCCTCCTGAGTGTGACCGTCTCTTAGAATCTCCCCATCGCTGCCGCCGTTTGTTCCAGACACTAAGACCGACCGCGCGATCCCGACACTGATCCTGTTTCACCAATGTTTTCCAAACGAAAGCAGTGCACACCCCTCCCCTCTCCCTCTCCCCACACCGCACACGTCCCATGTCTCCGCCGATTCCAGTCTTTCTCATTTGTCTGGACAATGAATGGATGTTAGTGACTGTTCGGTGGAAGTTGATGTACAGACAGTCCCGGCGGGAGGTGTGTTCTGCGAATCATTGTATATCATTCACCTATGAGGGAGAGAGAGGAGGAGGAGGGCAAAGAGGGAGCGTTGTGAAAGGGAGAAAGAGAGAGATCGAGGGAGAGAGCGGAAAATTATATTGTGGCCAATACAGAGACTTGGTGGAGAGAGGGAAAGGACTGGCTGCTCAACGTTCCCGGGTATTGATATTTGAACGTGACGGAGAAGGATGTCAACGAAGTGCAGGACCTGCACCACTGATGAGGGAGAACGTTACAGCTGCACTCAGAGAGGACATAATGAAGGGCTCGTCTTAGGGAATATTGGTAGAGCTCAAATATGAGGAAAGTGAAATCACGTTGATGGGGCTCCTCAAAAGTACTCTTCACAGCCAACGGGAGATGGAGGAATAGATATGTAGGCAGATTATAGAAATGTGCAAGAGCAACAGGGTTGCCGTGGTTGGAGACTTTCACTTCTCCAATATTGTCTGGGACTTCCACTAAGCAAGTGGCTCAGAAGGGGCAAGATTTATGAGGCGCATCTCCGAGGATTTCTTGACTCAGTTTGTGGATCGTCCCAGCAGAGGAGAGGTCATACTAGACCTTGTATTGGAAAAGGGCCTGGCCAGGACTTTGGTGATTAAGTGGGAGAGCATGTTGGGAATAGTAATCAAAACATATGAACAGTTAAGATAGCCGTGAATGTTTAAGTCTGGAGCTCGGGATAACTGCAAAATTGTGGAAGGCAAATTACCGCATCATTAGGCAGGAGTTAGTGAGGGCTAATTGAAAGCAACTGTTATCGGGCGTCCACATATGACAGCTGGACATTGTCTGAAAAAGACTGATCAGAATTTAGGGCCGGAATGTTCCAGGAAGGAGGAAAGACAAGGATGGCAAGGTTCTGGAAACTTGGATGACAAGAGATGTTGTAACAGAGATTAAGAAATAATCTTCCCTGCCCTCCGCCTTTCCGCCTTCCACGTGGACTACATCCCGTGCCTCCCTGCTCCGCTCATCCCTCCCTGACCCCTGCCATGATACCATGCAATTTCAGAAGGTGCAACACATATCCTTACAACACTTCCCTCACCAGTCCAGGGACCTAAACCTCTAGCACCTCCCCCGTGGGAAATATACAATATGCTTTCATCCTGTTTTGCTACTCATGATCTTATACACCTCCATCCGGTCATCCTTCAATCTCCTGCGTTCCAGGGAATAAAATGCTCATCTCCACAACCTCTCCTTGTAACCCCCAAGTCCAGGCAACTTCCTGGTAAAAGTTCTCTGCACTATTTCGAGTTTGATGACATCTTTATATAACAGGAAGACCAAAGTCGCACACAATATTCCAAGTGAGACCTCACCATCGTCTTATACAAGTGCAACATAACTTCCCAATTCCAATACTCAGCGTCGTGACTGATGCAGGCCAGCGGGCAAAACGCCTTCTTCACCGCCCTATCTATCTGTGACGCCGTTTTCAGAGAACTATGCAATTGCAACCCTAGGTCTCTCTGTTCCATCACACTCCCCAGCGTTCTACCATTGGCATAGGTCCTACCATGGTTTGATCTCCCAAAATGTGATACCTCACATTTATCTGGATTGAAAGCCATTTACCAATCCTCGGCCCACATACTCAGATGATGAATATCCCCCTGTAACCTTCTACACGATCTACAACACCGTCTATTAGAGTGCCAGCTGCAAAGTACTAACCATGCCTAGTACATTCACATCCAACAAAGGTCCCAGCACAGACCCCGGTGGCACAAGACCATACAAATGCCTCCAGTCATAGAAACAGCCCTCGACCATCATTCTCTGCTTCCCACCACTGAGCCCATTAGGAATTCAAGCCGCTATATCCATTCGTACTCCCCCCGGATCCCATGCGATCTTAACTGTCCAGACTAGCCTAGCACTGGAGTGCTTTTCAAAGGCCTTGCTAACGTCGAGAAAGACAACATCCATTGTCCGACTCCCATCTTTCCTCTTGGTTCGCTCCTGGAAGAACTCCAAGAGATTTATCAGACATGACTTCCCACGCACAAAGCTGGGCTGACTGTCTCGAATCAGACCCTGTCTCTCCAAATGTTGGTAGATCCTGTCCCTCAGAATCCCCTCCACAAATATACCCACCACGGACGTCAGACTCACTGGACTGTGGATTCCTGACTTGTTTTTGCTACCATTTTTAAACAACAGTACAACATTAGCCACTCTCCGATGCTCCAGAACCTCACCTGTGGCCAGGGATGAAGCGAACATCTCCGCACTTTTTCCGCAATTTCTCTCCAGCTTCCTAGAAGGTATGGCAATGTACTAGGTCAGACAAGGGGGATTTATCCACCTTCATGCACTTTAAGCCCTCCAATTGCTCCTCTCTGCTAATTTGAATGTGGTACAAGGGTGCAATGTGACTGGGCTCCAAACGGGTTGAGTTCAGCCTCTCCCTCTCACTGTAGTTCTGATGCTCACCGCTCTGACCCTCGGGCACATTTTCTAGCTCATCCGGATCTGTCAGGGTCTGAGGGGTCAGAGAACAGCAGTGACGTCGAGATGGGGAGCAGGAGGTGGTCTGTGGTTTTACTCTTCACCCTCATGTAAATTGTCTTCATCTTTCTGTGCCCACTTCTGAGTTACTGGAGCTGTCGGCGCAAGGAGTTACTGGAGCTGTCGGCGGATGGAGTGACAGAATGATTAAATTAAAAAAAAGATTCAAGCACTCGGATTACATGTAGAATATAGAACAATCCCGCATCAGAACAGGCCCTTCGGTCCACAATGTATATGCCGTATTTAAAGCCAGTCTAAACTTCATTGACCTGTCCGTACATGATCTGTATTCCTCCATTCCCTGCCTGTTAATGTGTCTAAATAATAGCCTCTTAAATTTCTTTATCGTATCTGTTTTCACCAGATCCCATGACAGTCCGGACCAGGCACCGACCACTCTCTGTGTGAAAACTTCAACAACACATCTCCTTTACCATATTCTTACTGTCACCTTAAATTCCTATCCACTAGTTCTTAATATTTCTACGCTGGGAAAGAAATACCGGCTGCCTACCCGATCGATGTTTCTCATAATTTTATAAATTTCCATCAGGTCTCCACTTAGCCACTGCCGTTCCAGAGAAAACAACCCAAGTTTGTATAACTACTCCTGATAGCTCATACCCTCTAATTCAGGCAGCGTCCTGGTGAACCTCTTCTGTGCCCTCCCGAAAGCTTCCACATCCTCCTGTAGTGGGGCGACCAGAATTACACACATGGCTACGATTACTTTAACTTGGTCCTATAACTGGGCAATATCACCAGGTCTAACCCTAATTAAAACTGTGTCACCTTGACGGTCACTGTGTCACCGACCAACAGTGTAAACTTCTTCTCCCTTGGCTCTGAGGCCCCAGTCACACCCAGGCACTGATTTCCCCTACTACTCACACCTGAAGCATTTCCTGACATCCTACGTGGACTACTGCCCTCCCCGACGCCCAACAATACACTCCAAGAACACAACCCAGCCTCCTCTCCGCCCCCACCAGCAGTCCCACAAACAAACACACCACTCACTCCCCCACACACAAATACAACTCAAACATTCCCTCCATGTACCTATTCCTGGCATTCCGGGTGGAACCCTTCTCTCTGCAAGTCCCCAACATACTCCCTGCTCTCAGTCCCGTCTCCCTTCATCCCCGGAAACACTGACACACTCACCCTTGACTTTAAAAGACCTCTGATCCTAATTAGTGCAGCACATGTACGCGCGCGTGCTCGCACTCACACGCGCGCACACACACACACATACACACACGCGCGCGCGCACACACACACAGAGCACAATGCTTGGGACTCCCAATCACATGCAATAAAACTCAAATGAACAATATATACGACAGAGGCGTGAAAGGCGTTTGGTTGGGCACATGGATGTGCAGTAAATGAAGGGATATGGACGTTCTGCAAGCAGAAGGAATTCGTTTAGTTCGGCGTTTAATGATAAGATTAATTAGTTCGGCACAACATCGTGTGCACACCGTTCTGTATTCCATATGAAAACATCATGGACCCCAGTAACTGCAAGTGGAGCTGGAGGAAAGTAATGAAGGCGTGGACCAGATCACAGCTGTACCTTCTGGTGAGACTGGATCTCCAATAAAGAGAACAACAAACACAGGAGGGATAATTATCCCACTGCCCACGAACTTACACACCAAACCTCACCCAACACTTTTATTCAGTAAGCGCTGCTATCAAAAACACACCTTCTAAAGGACTGTAGTGTAAAAGCCGACGTGATGCCACATATGTGTTCACACTGGAGAAATCCCACCATGAAACAACTCTTCGCCCCAGTGATACACACAGTGAAGTGGATTGAACACTTCAATTCACATTTTCTGAAGGAATCGGAGAACCCAAGTGATAGCGGATACAATTAAAAAGTAGGATCGTACTGGGGATTGAAATGTTTGAAGTGGAGAGTACATTTCCTCTTCTCTTAGAATCTAGAACTCGGGTCACTCTTTACAAGGGTCACTATAAAAGATTATCAAACTGTGAGAGGCATGGATGGTATTGAAAAACAGAATCTTTTTTTCTCAGGCTAGAAATTTCAAATATTAGAGGGCATGCGCTTGAGGTGAGAGGGAGAACGTTAAAAGGAGATGTGCCTGGCAAGTTATTTTACACAAAGAGCGGTGGGTGCCTGGAACCGACTGCCAGGGGTGGTGGTGGAGGCAGATCAAATGAAGGTTTCTAAGAGGCTTTTTATATCGGCACATAATGTGATTTTTATAAATGACCTGGATGAGGAAGTGGAGGGGTGGGTTATTAAGTTTGCGATTTCATGAAGGTTGGGGGTGTTGTGGATAGCTTGGAGGGCTGTCAGAGTTTACAGAGGGATATAGATAGGATGAAGCTTTGGGCTGAGAAGTGGCAGATGCAGTTAAATCCAGATAAGTCTGAAGTGGTTCATTTTGGTAGTTCAAATATGTTGGCGGAATATAGTCTTAATGGTAGGATTCTTGGCAGTGTGGAGGATCAGAGAGATCTTGGGTCCGAGTCCATAGGACGCTCAAAGTGGCTGCACAGGTTGACTCTATCGTTAAGAATGCATATGGTGTATTGTCCTTCATCAATTGAATTTAGGGTCTGTGAGGTATTGTTGCAGTTATAGAGGTCCCTGGTCAGAACCCACTTGGATGACTGTGCTCAGTTCTGGTCGCCTCACTACAGGAAAGCTGTTGAAGCCATAGAGAAGGTGCAGAGGAGATTTACAAAGGATGCTGCCTGGGATGCGGAGCATGCCTTATGAAAGCAGGTTGAGGGAACTCGGCCTTTTCTTCTTGTAGAGACGGAGGATGAGGTGGGACCTGATAGAGGTGTATAAGATGATGAGAGATATTGATAGGGTAGATAGTCAGAAACTTTTCCCCAGGGCTGAATTGGTGGCCACAAGAGGACATTGGTTTAAGGTGCTAGGGAATAGATAGAGGAGATGTCAGGGGTAAAGTTTTTTACTTAGAGAGTGGTGAGTGCAGGGAATGGGCTTCCGGAAATGGTGGTGGAGGCTGATAAGATAGGGTCTTTCAAGAGACTGTTCGATCAGTATATGGAGCTGAGTAAAATAGAGGTCTATGGGTAAGCCTAGTATGTTCTAGTGTAGGGACATGTTCGGCACAGATTTGTGGGCAGAAGGTCCTTAATTGTGCTGTAATTGTTCTATGTTCTATAAACATGCAGGGATTGTAAGTATATGGATCATGGGCAGGCAGAAGAGATTTAGTTTAATTCGGCATTGTGTTCTCGACAGTCATGATGGGCTGAATTCCACCGTCTATGTTCCATGGAGGTGGGATCTAATATTTCGGCCTCTTGTTCTGTCGTGTTGCATTTAAAAAAAAATCCTGTCCCTTCCATTCGCCTTGTTGTTTAACTTTTGAGGTCCGACTTAATCTATACTTTGTTAAGACCGTTTGGCGAGCAGACCTGTAATGTCGTAGTCCAGTTCCTCTCTGCTCTCTTTCTCTGAAGGAGTGACCAGTTCATGTTAGTTTCAGGCCCAAGATCTCCAAAGACTGGACCGCGTGCTGCTGGAAGTATCTGCTGACAGGCCTGTCCTGCTCTACCCTGCAATTACTGGAGATTCAGTCTCACTTTGATCTGGCCCACGCCTTCATTACCCGAGTCACAGAGTCATACGGCATGGAGACAGGCTCTTCGGCCCAACTCGCCCATGCCGACTGCGTTGCTCAGCGAGCTAGTCCTGTCTTCCCGCGTTTGGCCCATAGCCCTCTAAACATCTCTTCTCCATGTTCTTATCTTGATGGCTTTTAAATGTTGCTGATATGCCCACCTCAAGCACCATTTCTGGCAGCTCATTGCAAATACGCACCACCCTTTGAAGAAACTGCCCCTGATGTCTCTTTTAATTCTCTATCCTGTGATCTTAAAATATTCTCTCTTGTTCTGGCATCTCCTTCCTGGAAAAAGCCAGTGTGCTTTCACCCTATCTATGCCTCTCACGACTTTTTATGCCTGTCTCAGGTCACCCCTCAATCTTCGACGTTACAAGGAAGAAAGTCATACTCTTGGCAACCTCTCATTTTAACGCAGATCCTCACGTCCAGCAAACATCATGGGAATTGTTTTTACTACAATCTTTCCAGTTTAAGGACGTGTTTCCTTTTACAGGATGATCAAAACTATACACAATACTCAAGTGCGGTCTCGCCAACGTGTTATATAACTGCAGCACAACTTTCCAACTTCTCTACTCAGTGCCCCGACTGATGAAGATATTGGTATTGTCACTTGTACCGAGGTACAGTGAAAAACGTGTCTTGCATACCGCTCGTACAGATCGATTCATTCCACTGTGCATTGAAGTAGTACAGTGGAAGTAGTACAATAACAGTACAGAGTAAAGTGTCACAGCTACACGGAAGTGCATTGCAGGTGGACGATAATGTTCAAGGTCATAACAAGGTGGATTGTGAGGTCAGGAGTCCATCTCATCGTATAAGGGAACCGTTCAATAGTCTTTTCACAGTGGGATAGAAGCTGTCCTTGATGCTGGTGTTACATGCCCTCAGGGTCCTGTATCTTCAGCCTGATGGGAGAGAAGAGAAGAGAGAATGACCCGGGTGCATGGGGTCTTTGATTATGCTGGCTGCTTTACCAAGGCATCGAGAGGTATAGACAGAGTCCATGGAGGGGAGGCTGGTTTCCGTGAATCGTTGGGCTGTGTCCACAACGCTCTGCAGTTTCTTGCGGCCCATGGTAGATTAAAAGCCGTTTGCCAGTCCACAGCCAACACACCTAACGGATCAAGATCCCCACGTAATTATCCAGAACCTTCCACGTTATCTAGAACACCAGCTATTTTAGAGTCATCCTCAAAGTTATAAACCATGCCTTTTAGATTTACATCGAAATCTATATAAATTACAAATAACAAAGGTCCCAGCACCGAAACGTGCACACCACTAGACACAGGCCTCCAGTCCGAGAAACAACCCTCAGCCACCACCCTCTGCTTCCTACCACTGAGCCAATTATGATTCCAATCTGCTGTCTCCCCCGGATCCTATGCGATCGATCCTTCCAGACGAGCCTGCATGAGGGACCTTGTCAAAGGCCTTGCTGAAGTCCAATCAGCGGGAGGGGAGTGAAGGGGAATCAGCGGGAGAGAGTGAAAGGGAATAAGAGTGAGGGGTGGAGGGGAATCAGAGGGAGGGTGTGAAAGGGAATCAGAGGGAGGGGTTGAAGGGGAATCAGAGGGAGGCAATGAAGGGGAAACAGAGGGAGTGGCGAAGGAGGGGAATCTAAGGGAGTGGTGGAGGGGCACTGTAAAGGACCACAAACTGTGGCAGAGACTCACACTGACCTCGATCAGAACCGGTTTGGGAAAAATGTCGACAGCCGCTTTCACCGGGAGGTGACCACCTCGTTCCTACAGACAGATGGGGAGGGAACGGCCTCAGCACGTACAGTGACATTCGCCTCACCTGAAAACAGATAGATAGATAGATAGAGAGAGAGAGAGAGAGAGAGAGAGAGGGAGACAGGCAGACAGACAGACGGACATGCATACAAAGCGGGAGAGAAAGATGGTTGTGCTCCAATTCGTAGGGGAACGGGACTCTGGGGCTAATTCACCCCTCACTCCATAATCCAGGAGTCAGTGGAACAGGAATCGGGCAACAGAAACCTAGTCTGAATAAAGAGACCCTGCCTAACCCAGGGGTCAGTAAGACAGGGATCAGGTGCGGGAACCACACCAGATTGACCGAAGTCCCTCGATATCACGGGGTCAGTGCTCAGTGACCTGGCGCCCTAACCTAACCCTAAAAAAATCAACAAATTGTCCAATGCCAGTATCTGGGTCCCTGAGATCAATTTCAGTCAGGCACTTCTAGAGTCAGAACAGATGACTCTCAGGCAACGAAACGTATACATTGAAACTAAAACCTACATCCCAGCCATCCCTGCTAGACAGGTTAGAGTAGGCCAGGACCATATCCACTGGACAGAGAACATAGCCTTCAACATGGTTAAGGCGTAGATGCAGTCTTTAAACTGGAATGGAAACAAAGCCGAGAGAGGCAAGGTCCACGACTCGGAGAAACCATCGTGAAACTCTTCCATACATTTATCCCCACCGAAACCCAGCCAAGAGTTCTGAACAAGGGTCTAACTTTTGTACGCTAAGCTCCACAAAGAACAGATCCAAATGGATTTGACTAAATTCTACAGTAAAATTAAACTAATAAACCACATTGGTGAATCAGACTCGAGGAGGACTCCCTTCACTCCTCCCTCAGACTGGATACCAAAGAGGAGGGAGGTTGTACCCGGAATCTTAGAATTTCAGAGAGAAATGGCAAGAGCGATTGAAAGGGTACCCAAGATTAATGATAGATCTAATTGAAATAGGAAAGAGAGAGCGGCCCTTAAAGAATTTAACGAGAATAAAGATATTGTCATAAAACCAGCAGATAAGAGGAGCGGTATAGTCATCATGGACAGGCAGCAATACCTACTAGAGGCACACAGAGTGTTAAACAACACAGAACACTACACTAAACTGACAGAGACCACGTACTTGGAAACACAACAGGAAATTGAAGACATGCTAGAGGTGCTCAGAAGGGGTAGGTGCATCAACCAGAAACAATTAGAACACCTGACAGGGACACAAGCCCGGGCGAGAAAGTTCCACATTCTTCCCCAAAATACACAAGCAGCCGGACACTCGGACTGTACCCGGAGAAGTCCTTCGGGAAGGCCCATCGTGTCTGATTGTCGCCGTGAGTCCTACATGATAGCAGAATACATTGACTACTTCCTCAATCCACTGTCACAGAATCACCCCACTTACATCAAAGGCACGTACCACTTTGTCCAAAGAGTCAATTCGCTCTCAGTACCCCCGACAACATACTTCTCACTATGGACATTGAAAGCCTATACACAAATATAGAGACAGACAGGGGGCATACAGACAGTCAGAGAGATCCTGCAGAAATACCCAGACCCGGGGAGGGCAGACGAGGCTTTAATCAAACTACTTCAGCTGAGCCTGACAAAAATTGACTTTGAATTCAATTATGAATGCTACCTACAGGTCAAAGGCACGGCAATGGGAAAGAAATTTGCCCCAGCCTTTGCCAACATATACAGTACATGGCAAAATGGAAAGAAACAGTTTTCCTGAGATGTCCCAAAAAACCCATGTGCCTCTACAGATATCTAGATGACATTTGTAGGGTCTGGAAATATCCATAGAGTTCGATGTATTCATCCAAATCCTAACACACATCACCCCTCCATTAAAGTGAAGGCCATCACAAATAGAAAGTTGATTTCCGAGACACCGCCGTTTTCAAACCAGCAGCAGAAAATGGTAGGCAGAAACTAGTGACTAAAGTCTTTTTCAAGCCAACAGACACCAATACCCTCCTGCACACAGAGAGCCATCACCCAAAACACACTTTCAGGGGCATCGTCAAATCACAACTGTCCCGCTTCCACCGCATTTGCACCAGGGAGGAGGATTTCAACCAGGCCACGACTATCCTCTGCACTGCACTCAGACAGAGAGGTTACAGTAAACGCAGACTTAGGCACATCAAATCAGACTTCTTGAGAGGCCTCACAAACCCCAGGCCACAGAATAGGGCAACATCCAAGTTACCACTGTTACAGTGGTATCACTGTCATACCACTGTAGGATGTATCGTAGGATGGCCAGCAATATCCACACACTAATTAAGACACATTTCCAACAACTGAAGGGGTGGGTGAGCTCTCTGACAGAATACACAATAGTGTCAGCTTTAAAAAAGGCTAAGAATCTAATAGACCTATTAGTTAGTAGCACACTGTACACAGCTCCAAACTGTGGTGGGAGACACTGTAGAACATGTAAACATTTAAAAATAGCAAAAAACATACACAATGGAATGACAGGAAAATGGGCACAGATAGAGCAGAAGAAAACCTGTAGCCAGCAAAATCTGGTCTATGCAATTCATTGTAATGAATGCCACATCTTATACATAGGAGAAACAGGTAATAGCCTAAGGGTGAGACTCACAGGGCACCTCAGTACTATTACAGGGCAAGACCAGAGCAGGCTTGTAAGCAGGCATTTCCAGCAGCACAGGATCCAGTCTTTAGAGATCCTGGGCCTGGAAACGAACCTGAACTGGTCACCCACTCCCCAAACGGCCTAAACCAAGTCTAAAAAAAAATCAGAAAAAAAAAACAAAAAAACAAAATCGGGCCTAGTAAATTAGGCTTAGAAAGATTAGGGTCACACATTCCTGATGAATTTGACTCTGACTGGGGACCCAATCCCAAAAACGATCTTCACCCTCACCCAACATACACTACCATACACACCCGTACACTCACACCCTGACCCAGACAGAACCCACCCACAACAGATCAGCTCACATGCACCACCCCCCAATCCCACACACATCACAATACATTTATCCTGGGGCCCCAGAAACCTTTTTACCCCAAGACAGACCAGGCAACACACATGCCTTGTGACCATACATACACTCCCGTACATTTCCCCCAAACACATACACCCGGGTCTCATCTGGCTCCCCCAAAACAGCATATTACACGTTCCACCCACCGCCACCCTACATACATCCAGATATACAGATCCAAAATTCTCAGACAGCTTCCTCACACAGGCCAGCCAATAGACATCCCTTCTGACCACGCATACACTCGTGTATATTTCCCCCAAACACTTACAACCGGGTCTCAGCCCTCTCCCCCGACACAGCACATTACAGGTTCCACCCCTCCACACCCGCCATCCTACATATATCCCTATGTACATATACTGGTATCACAGACAGCTTCCTCACACAGATCAGACAATAGGCACGCCTTCTGATCACACATACACGTCCCTGCATTTTACCTGTACCCATATCCCCGATAAACTCCGGCCAACACCCCCGCAAGCCAAAACCCTCCACAATGACAATTTCCAAAATTCACCACTACCTCCAGCCCTATACGTAATCCTGACACCCCACAACCCTATCGAATTCCCCGGTACACCTGCTAGCACCTCCACATGCTAAAATCCTCCACAAACACTTTAACCCCCGCTCCCACCTCACATACACGTTCACACCTCACAAACACTACAAAATCCTGGGACCCCTATCCCACCCTATTAAGATGACGAATCTGGTATAAGGCACAGACCACAATAAAGGCGAACAGAGCGGGACCAGGATAATGAAGGCATGGGCCAAATCAAAGTGGCAGGGTCCAGTGAGACTGAATCTCCAGCAGCGAGATCAATGAACACGAGAGGGATAATTTTCCCTCTGCCCGCAAACTCGCAACCGAACCTGAAGACAAGGAAGTGTTTAGATAACAGGACATAGGTGGCTGGAGAGAAATCAACAGATGGAGTTCAGAATACAGCTTAAGTGCAGGACAACTGACCGTAAGACAGGCCAAGTCACGACAAAAACCAGAGCACCTAATTGCAGGGAGAATGGGGAAACCTCTTTCTGGCAAAGGAAATAAGTCCAATTTGTCAGGCAGTTGGAGGAAACGCCTGCAGAGATAAAAAAAAACAAAGTTAAAATACGACAAAGAGAAGTGGGTTCTTGATGAAATAGTGAAATCTACCTGTAACTATTGTAACGCGAATGTTATAAATTGCTGGAAGTCCTTTGGATCAGAGGATTATCTTTGAGCTCTCACTCGAAGTGCTCCTCGGTGCCCACTGTAACAGGCCTGAATAAACCGACTTGTTTGAGAAATTCACCACTGTTCTACAACAGATTTAATTTGTGTGTTGTCATAAGATCACAAGACAAGGAGCAGAAATAGGCTGTTCGGCCCATCGAGTCTGATCCATGAGCCAATCTAATACTATTCCTATCTAGCCCCAATTTCCGGCCTTATCCCCATATCTCTTGATACTCTTGATACTTATCAATCTCCTCCTTTAACGCCCCCAGTGATTGGGCCTCCACAGTTGTACGTGGCAAAGAATTCCATGATATCACTTCCCTCTGGCTAAAGAAATTTCTCCTCATTTCTGTTTTAAATCGGTACACTCTAATTCTAAGACTGTGCCCTCTAGTCCTGGACTCACGCACCAAGGGAAACAGCTTGGCCACATCTACTCTGTCCAGTCCTTTCAACATTCTAAATCTTTCTTTGAAGTCCCCTCTCATTCTTATGTACTCCAGTGAGTACAGTCCAAGAGCCGACAAACGCTCATCGTATGTGAGCCCTTTCATTCAGGAAATCATCCTCTTAAATCTCCTCTGAACCCTCTGCAACATAAGCACATCCTTCCTAAGATATGGGGCCCAAAACTGCACACAGTATTCCAAATGAGGCCTTACCAGTACCCCATTGAGCCTCATCAACACTTCCTTACTTTTATACACTATACCTCTCGAAATGAATGCCAACATAGCATTCACTTTCCTTACCACCGATCCGGCCTGGTGGTTAACCTTTTGGGCATCCTGCATGAGTACCCCCAAGTCCCTTTGTACTTCTGTACTTTTAATTTTCTCCCCTTCTAGATAATAATTTGCCGTTTATTTCTGTTTCCAAAGTGTACAACTGCACATTTCTCAACATTGAATCTCATCTGCCATTTCCTTGCCCATTCTCCGAAACTATCTAGGTCTCTCTGCAACCTTCCTGTCTCCTCGATACTCTCTACTCTTCCATCTATCTTGGTGTCATCCGCAAACTTAGGAACAAAACCATTTACTCCATCATCCAAATCGTTAATGTACAGAGTAAAAAGAAGCGGCCCCAACACCGACCCCTGTGGAACACCACTGGTAACCGGTAGCCAACCAGAACAGTATCCTTTTATTCCCAGCCTTTGCTTTCTGACAACCAGCCAATGCTCCACCCATTCTGTTATCCTACCTGTCATTCCATGACCTCTCATCTTATTCATCAGTCTCTTGTGCGGCACCTTGTCGAAGGCCTTTTGAAATTCTAAATACACAACATCTCCCTTATCGACCCTGCCTGAGATTTCCTCAACAAACTCCAACAATTTGGTCAGGCAGGATCTTCCCTTCAGGAAACCATGTTGGCTTGGACGTATCTTGCTTTGCACCTCGAGGGATTCCATAACCTCATCCTTGAGGATCCATTCTAATAACTTTCCCACCACCGATGTCAGACTAATAGGTCTGTAATATCCTTTATGCTGCCTCCCACCTTTTTTATACAGCAGAACAACTTCTGCGACCCTCCAGTCCTCCGGAACCATGCTGGAGTCTATCGATTCCTGGACAATTATCACCAATGCCTCCGCAATCTCGAAAGCCACCTCTTTCAGAACACGAGGAGGCAGCTCAGCTGGTCCGGGATACTTATCAGTCCTTAGTCCATTTCGCTTCCCTAGCACCTTCTCTCTGGTAATCTTAACTGAACTCAGTTCCATTCCTTGAGACCCCTGACCATCCAGTATATTGCTGATGTCCTCCACTGTGAAGACCGATGCAAAATACTCATTTAGTTCCTCTGCCATCTCTTTATTATCCATTATAATCTCTCCCGCACCGTTATCGATTGGTCCTATATCAACCCGTGCCTCTCTTCTACTCCTTATATATTTAAAAAAACTCTTCGTATCCTTTTGAATGTTATCTGCCAACTTTCTTTCATAATTCATCTTTTCTTTCCTAATGACCTTCTTAGTTTCTTTCTGCAGGTTTTTAAAAGTTTCCCAGTCTACTGTTTTCCCATTAATTTTTGCTTCCTTGTATGCCCTCCTTTTTGCTTTTATTTTGGCTTTCGCCTCTCTCGTTATCCACATTTGTGCCTTTTTTCCATTCAAAACCTTTTTTTCTTGAAATATATCTATCCTGCATTTTCCTTATTTCTTGTAGAAATTCCATTCATTTTGCTCCGCCGACCCTCCAGCTAGCTTACTCTTCCAATCAATTCGGGCCAGCTCCTGTCTCATGCCACTGTAATTTCATTTGTTCCACTGAAATATCGATACACCAGTTATCATCTTCTCCTTCTAAAATTTGAAACTGATCTCAATCATATTGTGATTACTAGTTCTTAATGGTTCCTTTACCTTTAGTTCCCTTATGACCTCCTGTTCGTTACACAGCACCCAATCCAAAACAGCCGATCCCCTGGTGGGCTCATCAACAAGCTACTCCAAAACGCCGTCCCATAGACATTCCATATACTCACTCTCCTGAGATCTAGTGCCTTCCTGGGTTTCCCAATCCACCTTCATGTTAAAATCCCCCATAATTATCTCAACGTTGTCACTCTGGCACGCATTTTCTATTTCTAACTGTATATTTTCGTCCACTTCCTGACTGATATCAGGGGGCCTATATATAACTGCTACTATTGTCCTTTTACCCTTGCTATTTCTTAGTTCCAGCCATAAAGATTCCACCTCTTCTGACCCAATGTCCTTCCTTGCTATTGATTTTATGTCATTACTAACCATCATGGCCACACCACCCCCTCTGCTTCCCGCCTATCCTTCCTATACACTGTGTACCCTTGGACATTTAGTTCCCAATCACTTCCGTCATAAAACCATGACTCGGTGATTGCCATTATGTCGTATTAATCTGTAGTTGAGCCACTAGGTCATCCACATTATTCCTAATGCTACGTGCATTTAAAAATAGTACCTTTAGTCCAGTATCTGCTATTGATTTTGTTGTACTTCTATTGTTCAGCAAATTATCATGACTTTTCTCCTGCCTGTCCTTCTTGCCATCCTCAATGCACACCGTCTTGGATTTGTTTCTATAAACCTCCTCCCTTACCCTAACATCTTGTATCCAAACATCCTGGTTACCATCCCCCTATCAGATTATTTTAAACCCTCCCCAACAGCTAAATTAAACGTTCCCGCCAGGATATTGGACCCTTTGGAGTTTAGGTCCCAATGATCCAGAAATATGAAGCCCTGCCCCCTGTACAAGTCACTCAGCCAGGCATTCATCTGCCAGATCTTTCTATTCTTACTACCGTTAGCACATGGCACAGGTAGTAATCCTGAAATTACCACCCTTGAGGTCATACTTCCCAACTTCCTTCCTAACTCCTTGTATTCCTCCGTCAGGACCTCTTCTCTTTTTCTACCGATGTCATTGGTACCTACATGTACCAAGACTTCTGGCTGATCACCTTCTCCCCTCAGAATATTCTGGACCAGGTCCGTGACATCCCGTACCCTGGCATCAGGGAAGCAACGCACCATCCGGGATTAATTGTCGGGTTCGCAGAATCTGTTGTCCGTTCCCCTCACTATAGAATCGACAATAACCACTGCATTTCTCTTTCCCCGGTGGACCACAGTACCAGGCACAGTGCCAAGGTCCTGGTTGCCGTAGTCTTCTTCGGTCAAGTCATCCTCTACAAGGGAATCTAAAATGAGATACCGATTTTCGAGGGGAACCGCCACAGAAGTACACTCTACAAGCACTTTATAACTTCTGCTTATTTCCTGCTCGTTCTCCCTTATCAGTCGATGGTATTCGAGCAGCTGCTCTAGACTCTCAACACGTTCCTTGAGGAGCCGCATCTCGCTACACATTGTGAAAATGCAGTTATCGGGGAGGCTGGTCCTCTCCCAGGGTCCCCACATCTGGCACTCCAAACATAAGACCAAGCCCAGATGCATACTGCTATAGCACAGTCCAATACTATACTGCTTGGATAAATAAACTGATAAATTACCCCCTCTCTATAAGTCTCGCCTCTTACCCGGTCTTGCCTAAGCCCGTTGAGCCAAAGCCCAAACCACTCTACTCCCTCTTACTCTGCTGCGCGCTCCGACGCTTCCCGCTGGATATGGCAGCTTTTTTAAATCGCCCCACGCTTTCGAGTGACGTATTTCCTGTATGTGTTTATTAAATGATACAAGATTTATTTTGAAATCAAAAGTAATGACGGGAGAAAAATTACAAAATTGTAAAAGAAAATTACATCTGGTTAATTCAGATGCTGGCCTTACTTCGCCAGGTCATAGATTATTGGAGCAGGGAAGATGTAATCGAGCTTCAGTGAACATTGGTGAGGCCACATCTGGAACATTGTCTGCAGATCTCGTCACACAAAGGAAGGAGATGTTTGCACACGAGAAGGTTCAGAAAGGATTCACTCGGATAATTCAGTTGTGAGAAAATACGGTTTGTACCCCTTGTCCCGGAGGAAGCTGAAAGGGGGTGTTAGTAGATGGAGGAATAAAATATAAGGGGTGGATGGTAAAGAACGTTTCTGCATGGAGGCGACACCTGCGAAAAGAAGACAGAGGTTTAAAGTTAACAGTAAGGGGTAAGTAAGCGGACAATGAAGAGTCAAAAGACACAGCAGATACAGTCGTTTTACAGCCTGTAGGATCATGAAATGTATTCATGCTATTGGTTTTGTCATTGGTTTAATATTGTCACTTATACCGAGGTACAGTGAAAACTTGTCTTGCATACCAATCGTACATTTCAATTCATTACACAGTGCAGTTACTTTGAGTTAGTACAGAGTGCATTGATGCAGTACAGGTCAAAACAATAACAGTACAGAGAAAAGTCCCACAGCTACAGAGAAAGTGCAGTGCAATAAGGTGCAAGGTCACAACAAGGTCGATCGTGAGGTCAGAGTCTTTCTCGTCGTATAAGGGAACTGCTCAATTGTCTTATCACAGTGTGGTAAAAGCTGTCCTTAATTCTGGTGGTACGGTCCCTCAGGCTCCTGTATCTTCTACCTGATGAAGAGGAGAGAAGAGAGAATGACCCGGGTGGATGGGGTCTTTCATTATGCAGGCTGCTACACCAAGACAATGAGAGGTAAAGACAGAGTCCAAATAGGGAAGGCTGGTTTTCGTGACGGGCTGGGCTGTGTCCACAACCCTCTGTAGTTTCTTGCGGTCCTGGGCAGAGCAGTTGCCATACCAAGCCGTGAAGCATCCAGATAGATGCTTTCTATGGTGCATCGATAAAAGTTGGTGAGTGTCAAAGTGGACATACAGAATTCCTTCAGCCTCCTGAGGAAGTAAAGGCGCTAGTGATCTTTCTTGGCCGTGGCATCGACGTGATTTGACAGGCTATTGGTGATGTTCACTCCCAGGAACTTGAATCTCTCAAATATCTCGATCTCAGCACCGTTGATGTACACAGCTGCATGTACACCGACTCCTCTCCTGAAGTCAATGACCAGCTCTTTTGCTTCGTTGAAATTGAGGGAAAGGTAGTTGTCATGACACTATGCCACTAAACTCTCTATCTCCTTCCTGTATTCCGACACATCGTTATTTGAGATACGGCCTACAACGGTGGTATCATCTGCAAACTTTTAGACAGAGTTCGAGCAGAATCTGGCCACACAATCATGAATGTATAGAGAATAGAGAAGAGAGCTGAGGCCGCAGCCTTATGGAGCATAAGTGTTGAGAATAAGCGTACCGGAGATATTGCTTCCTATCCTCACTTGTCCGATTGTTAGAAAGTCAAGGATCATGTTACAGAGGGAGGTGTTGAGTCCCAGATCTCAGAGTTTGGTGGCAAGTTTGCTTGGAATAATAGTATTGAAGGCAGAGCTGTCGTCAATAAACAATAGTCTAACGTAGGTGTCTTTAATGGCCAGATGCTCCAGAGCTGAGTGTAGGGCCAGGGAGACGGAGTCCGCTGTATACCAGTTTCGGCGATAGGTGAATTGCAGTCGGTTGAGATTGTCTCGGAGGCTGGAGTTAATGTGTGTCATGTCCAGCCTCTCAAAGTAACAGATGACAGAGATTTGGAGGGAATATTTGGTGGAAGCCAGTCATGTTGGGTGATGAATGTGCCCTTATTAGTCACATAGCTACTTCGGACAATGCCAGATGAAAATAACACTTCATTTATCACCTGCTACAAACAGGCTGCAAGATTTTTAGAGGGGTCAGTATCTGCAGCAGACGTGTCTTCCGACGGTCCCTTAGTGATAGCAGTTTGAGCATTATTCAGTTTACCCTCTTTTATTTTCCTCTCGCCCTTTTTCGTTCTCCCTTTCTGTCTCTCTTCTCTCTCTCTCTTCATCTGTTCATGTTCTTGTGTCTGTATGCCCACATATCACCGATCATCCGACCTATGTCAAAGAACAGTCACATTCAGTGTACAATACTTACAGGATTGTAGAATCCTGAATGCGAAACCAAATTCAGTATTCAGGACAATACCTCTTTATTTATGAACCTCACCCTCTTTCAATAACGGTTGGTAACCTGCTCGATAAGGCATGGGGATTGAAAATGGGAGTGGGGAGAAGGAATGGAACGCAGACCAGGGGAGTTGGGGAGGAGGACGTTGGACGCGGTGGGTGGCGGGAGGAAGGGAGTGGTCAGCGGGAGAGGAGTGGTGTGAGGGGAGTGGAGGGGGAGTGCGGGAAGGATGAGGAATTCGGGAGTGGAGGAGTACGACGGGCAGAGGGGAGAGTTGTGCGGATAAAGGAGTGGTGGGCAGGGAAATGGGTGGGATGTGTGAGCAGAGGAAATGGATGTAAAGGGAAGTGATGGACGAGATTGGGATGGAGGGAGTATGTGGAGCGAGTAGGAGTGAGGTGACCTCTGCCTCCTTCCCCAGATTCCTCAACAGCCCGGAAAAACATGTCGTTAACCCCGGTACCGAGCAAGCAACACAGCCCGCGGGACTGTCTGCCTCTGTTCTGGAGAACAGTGGACGGCACCCTAAGCAGGACACGCTCTATGATACTCCATCCGATTTTTATCCCTTCCCCCTGCACGGGAGCATTCTCCTGGTTCACGGGACCACGGACAGTGTTCACTCCCTTCCTGCAGTCCGCTCCCTCCTGCGCGCAAGGAGATAGAAAACAAGAGCCTTGGGCCAATTAGACAAGGGTGAGGGCAGAGTATCCCCCAGAACTACCCTCTGGATGCCTTTACCTGCCTCTCCTGCCCTCACACCTCCCTGTACATGACCATGAGCCACATCTGAACTCATCTCGGCGGCGCGAATTCCTCCCGAGGTTCAGGTGAACTGAAATATCCCCTCTCTCTGATGCCTCAGAGTGCAATAGGATATTGCACAGTGCCATTTAGTGCAGAAACAGACCCCTCGGCCCATGTTGTCTATGCCGACCATCCTGTCTGTACGGATCACGTTAAGCAACGTTCTCTGCCATGGCAATTAAGTGTTTGTCCAAATGTCTCTCATATGTTGTCAGAGCACCTGCCTCCTCCCCTTCCTTCGGCAGTACGTTCCACATTGCAAGTAACCTCTGGGCTATAACACATCTTCTACAGATCCTCTCCAAACCTCTCCCACATCACCTTAAACAGACGTCCTCTGGTCTTAGACTCATCTGCTGTGAAGAACAGTTTTTTACCATCTGCTCGAATGTTCAAACACCACCGTTGGTTCAAACTGATTGTTTCTTCCTGTTTCCAGCATTGTATCACTGAAGCAGTCCACGCCTTCATACGCCAAGTCCTCGACAGTAGGTCAACATAGGCTGATAAATGATGACCAATATTCCAACAAATTATTTACCAGACGGTGACCATCGCCAACAAGATGAAGTCCAACTGCCTCTCGTTGACACTCGGATGACCAAGGTGAAATTATCTGCCACCAAAAATCTCAGCATCACATTGTTCGGCAGTCAGAGTCCGGCGGCAAAATCAGTGTGGCTCTAACACCAGGTCAGAGACCGGATATCCCGACAACTAAAGCCCTTCCTACTGCAAGCCGTTAGTCCGGAACGCGGTTGAATACTTCCCGCTCGTCTGTATGAGTGCAGCTCCATAAACACTCAAGAAGATTGGCACCAACTGCTGCGACTGTGACTGAACCACACGGACACTTAACTTGGTAGATGCAAAGTGGTCTTTATTCGTCACGACAAGCAGGCGACTTGTCCGAAGTACAGAAAAACAATGAGAGTCAGATTTCTCCCAGATCATCAGGCTCTATGTTCTAAGATGGGATCAGTTTAATGTGGCATCATCGTTGGCACAGACATTGTGGGCCGAAGGGTCTGTTCCCGTGCTTCACTTTCCTCTGTTCCTTTCAGGTGTAAAACAAATATAAGGCGGCAACTTTCATTTGCTCAGAGCGGCGTCCCTCCTCAATGGTGATGAAGGCAAAGATTTCTTTTGATCCAGGACAAAGTGAGGTACATTCCATGCAAACAAGGTGTGGTTGGTTATTGGTATCCCCGGAGTGGGCCACGGGATTACAGGGAGATGAACCGCGTTCACACTGAGTGGAGAATCAGAGTGGAGGGGCCGTTTAAATCTCAGACGCGCTGTTGAACCCATTCTTCAACCTTATGGTCAAATGTCGCACAGACCGTCTTCAAACCTGGCAGGCTGAATCCCTGAGAGGAGCCCAGACATTTGGAATTTTCTTACTGAATGAAGCAGATTGGAGATAATCAGCCACACAACATGAGGTGCAGAGATGGGTTTGATGGTGTTTGAAACAATATCCCCTTTGCTGGAACAATGCCACTCCCAATTCACACCCTTCGGCACCGTTAACAATTTCCATTCTTTGCAGTTTCTAAATTCATTCACTGAATTGCCGGAACGGGAGTGCAGCGGTTAGCATAACGCTGTTGCAGTGCCAGCGGCCCGGGTTCAATTCTGGCCACTGTCTGCGAGGAGTTTGCACGTTTCCCTGTGTCCGCGTGGGTTTCTCCGGGTGCTCTGGTTTCCTCCCACATCCCAAAGACGTACATGTTAGGCGCTGTGGACATATTATGTTGGCGCCGGACGAGTGACGATACTTGCGGGCTGCCCACAGGGCATTCTCCGTGACTCAAAACTAAAGGATTTCACGGTGTGCTTGGATGTACCTGTGACTAATAAATATAAGTATCTTCAATCACAACCTGTCACAGCGGATATTTTACTTGACTGACAGAACTGGTTTGTTAATAATTTAAACATCTATAATTTTAACTCTGTTGAAATCTCCCTGTCCCTGTGGAGATCGCTGAATGGTATAAAACCCCTGGAATGCTCCGTCTCAACATTTCATTCCGAGAGATTACTTGCCGCACACAGGTACTGATCGCTCGGCAGAGAAAATGCTGGCAAGGTACTTCGCTGTGGTCAAAATATTGTACGTGATCATTGCCGTCATTGGAGTTCCTGGTAAGTGAGCAGAGTAATTCATGTTTTGTATCTCCACGTGTTGACCCGTGTATGCCTGTTTATGACCATGTTATTGATGATCCTTGTATAAAAATACATCAATGTTGTCGATCCTGTCAATTCAGGATTCTGATTTTTCTCATTTTCTGACAACTGAAACGAAACCTCTTTTTTCTCTAACTCACGGGATCCACTCGTCTGTTGTTCTAGCCTTAAGTGGCAACTTGCCCAGAGTTGTCCCAATGTTCGAGACAGGCAGCTCTCCGAGAAGGTGTGACTGGGAGGGTTTTCCATTGTGAAGTTTTCTGTAACTGAATTATTGATCAGAGTGAACACCTGATCCTGCGACACACCTCACGTTGAAGTCGGTCACGGTCGGATTCCACCGTCTCTTGGTCAATTCTTGGGTTCGATCACCTGAACAAGTGTCCACGGATCTACTGGAGTGTCATTATGGAACTGAACCCATCGTAAAATTAATCCATTAACGGAGCCACTCTGCTGCTGGCTGCGAAGCTGTCCCTGCCTTCCCTCTGAAACCTTCCTAGGTCCCATCAGATGCTGAGTTTCCAGAACGTGGTTACAGACGGCTGGATGCGGTTAGATCTGTGAAACCGGCTCCGTCAGAGACTGTAACCAGGATTAATTATTGGAACGGTCATTCCACCTCTTGTAGGGGATGGCAGCTGGTTTTCTCCCGCCGTTTGCCCCACCCTGTACCTGTAACTTATCACCTCACCACTGAAGGACTCAGGTTGGACACGGTTGGATGTGTTATAAGGTTTGCATCCAGATCCCGACTCCCAACATTCCTGATCTTAAACTGAAACCCGAGCCGGAGTTCAGACCCGGAGAATATGTTCAATGATTCCCAGTGTCTGCTCTTTTCTCTTTCTCCAGTGAATTTACTAGCGATTGTAATCCTGTCCAGGGAAAAGTGCGGCCTCTCGACGTGCACCACTCGTTACCTGGTGGCCATGGCAGCGGCGTATCTTCCACTCATTGTTTTCGAGGCCATTTGGAATCGGATCAATTATCATTATTTTCAGGTGAATTTTTTTGACATCACCCCAGTGTGCAGCGTTATCCATGCAGTGAAGTTTACAGCGACAGACTCTTCTGTCTGGTTCACCGTCACTTTCACCTTTGATTGATTTGTCGCCATTTGTTGCCAGAAGCTGAAAACGAAATATTGCACCAGGAAAACTGCGGCTGTGGTTCTGGCAACAACAGGCGTTCTGCTGTGTCTGAAAATTGTTCCCCACTACTTCACATTTGAACCCGAAAAGATCTTCGAAAATATTTCGTGGTTTTGTGTATCAGTGGACAGCTATTTCACTGACCCCGGGTCGGTGGGATTTGACAGGTTCGAAACGGTTTTAACCCCGATGCTCCCTTTCGCTGTAATTCTGCTGCTCAACGCTCTGACATTCCGGCACATCTTAGTGGTCAGTCAGGTCCGTGAGAGGCTGAGGGGTCACAGCGAAGTGGAGAACCGCAGTGACCCGGAGATGGAGGGCAGGAGGAGGACTGTGGTTTTACTCTTCACCATCTCCGGCAGCTTCATCCTCCTGTGGCTGATGAATATTGTAGAATTCATCTATTATCACATCACAGGAACAGGAGCAGATCGGAATGACTCCCAGATGATCTTTAACCAAGTTGGATTTTTGCTGAGAAGTTTCAGCTGCTGCACGAACACATTTATTTACGCGGTGACTCAGTCCATGTTCAGGGAGCAGGTGAAGACCGCGGTGAAACATCCTGTCACCTCAGTGCTCCATTTCATTCGTCAAGCAGCCCCTCCCCCATGAACACAACCCAAAGGAGGCAGCATTGACCCCGGTCCAGGCTCCAGCTCCTCACTGACCGCCTGATCTCCCAGGAGTCAGTCCCGGGTGGATTGTCCCAGCTCTGGGACATCAGGACCATCACAGCGATACCTGTCATTTTTCCCCAATGTTTCCATCTCCCTCCGCAGTGGGTACCGTCCGGTGTAAGCTCCACCCTGGGGGCGATCGTCCCATTTCCCTCCGCAGTGGCGATAGGTCTGGTACAAACTCCGCCGTGGTACCAGTAATCCTGATCCACCTCCGCACTAGGGACCATCTAGTGTAACCTCCGCCCCGGGACCGACAGTTTCAAACACACCCTTCCCCCTACAAACGTCCCCTGAGACCACTGTCCAATTTCACTCAGTGCGGTCCGTCTGGTAATAACCTTCCCATCCAGGACCGGGAGCCCGATCTTTCACCGGAGTGTGGTCCAACCCTTGGAATCTCCCCATCGCGGTCGCCGTTTGTTCCAGACACTAAGACCGACCGCACCGTCCCGACACTAATCCTGCTTCACGAATTTATTTCGAAAGTTAAACAGTTCAGTCCCCTCCTCTCTCCATCCCCCAACACCATACACGTCCCATGTCCTCTGACGATGCCAGTCTTTCTGCTAAGTTTATACAATAAATAAGTGGCTGGATGTTCCTCAGCTTGTGACTCTTTGGTGGAGGTCAAGTTCCTGGAGTGACCATCACCAACAACCTGTCCTGGACCAGCCACGTGGATGCCATGGCCAAGAAAGCTCACCAGCGCCTCTACTTCCTCAAGAAGAAATTTGGTTTGTCCCCTTTGACTCACACCAACTTTTACCGATGCACCATAGAAAGCATCCTATCAGGATGTATCACGGCTTGGTATGGCAACTGCTCTGTCCAAGACCGCAAGAAGCTGCAGAGAGTTGTGGACACAGCCCAGCGCATCACGGACACCCGTCTTCCTCCTTGGATTCTGTCTTTACCTCTTGTTGTCTTGGTGAAGCAGCTAGCATAATCATTGACCCCACCCACCCGGGACATTCTCTTTTCTCTCCTCTTCCATCGGGTAGAAGATACAGGTGCCTGAGGGCACGTACCACCAGACTTAAGGACAGTTTCTACCCCACTGTGATAAGACTATTGAACAGTTCCCTTATACATTAAGATGGACTATGACCTACGACCTCATGACCTCACGATCTACCTTGTTGTGACCTTGCACCTTATTGCACTGCACTTTCTCTGTAGCTGTCACACTTTACTCTGTACTGTTATTGTTTTTACCTGTACTACATCAATTCACTCTGTACTAACTTGATGTAACTGCACTGTGTAATGAATTGACCCGGAAGATCGGTTTGTAAGACAAGGTTTTCACTGTACCTCGGTACAAGTGACAATAATAAACCAATACCAATACGGATAGATGTAGCCCATATCCCGGGCGTCTTTTCCGAAAACACAGGCTTTCTGATCATTGTTTATCACCCAGCTGTGGCGGCGAGAGAAAGAGAGAGAGTGAGTGTCGTCCCGAAATCAATTTCCCTATCCGTCCGCTGTAAATAACACAGTGCCATGAGGTCGATTCGAACAAATACCTTTATTAGCAATGCACCGCTAGGAGAATTCTCTTCAGCACTCACTAAGAGTCGCTTCCCGAGTTCTCTCAGTACAAAGGGGTAGACAGAGATTTATACAGGTATTGTCACGCACACTTTAATGAGTCAGGTGCCGGAGTTCTTGGTTGATCAGGAAACGGACAAAGGGCTACTGCAGACGGACAAAGAGCAGCCTCACACCACAGGTTCAGCTAATCATTTTGCAATCGGGTGAGACAAAGGCAGGTATCACCTTCATTGTTTGAGACAGCCTTCCCATTTCCCGTTAAGATTGACCATCATCTCCATAGTCAAGCATAATGGGAATCCAATTAAGTTCCAGACACAGGAATTACCACACAGCACCCAGCCCAGGAAAGCAGTGGTGTGGCTGTTCTGGCCTGAAGGACACTTTTTAAATCAGTATTTCGAGCAGCCATAATTCTCATCCGTCTTAAGATATCAATACAGTTCTAGTTTATTAATCCTACACCTCCTCATTCCCCCCTTTTTATCATTTCATGATAAACTAGAGCGGCGCTGAGAACGGGGCCGAGAGCTTATTAATAAGGACCTTGCAACAAGTGTTTAGACAGGCCAGCACCACACAGCATACTATTATAATCACGATTAGTCCCACAGCTCCATGCAGCAGGTATGATGCCCACGATCCTCCTAGCAACCACCCCAACCAACTTGTCCCTCCTGTAAATCCCTGTCTAAAGCTATCTACTTGCGTCTGAATGTCCTGAATGGCAAGGGAGATGTTGTAGGACTCGTCTCTCACGTTGGTGATGCATTTGTCCCCAACTATAGCACATACTCCTCCTTGCTGAGCCAACTGGTAGTCCACAGCATACCGGGTCTGCTGGGCATAAAGTCGAAAGCGCTGCCAAGTCCCGGGTTCATTGCCTTCAGGCCCTCCATAGTACTGTTTCTCAGTGCAGCCAGTCAACAAATAAGGTAGTTCCGGTTTTTTGCGGCTATAGTTCCTGCCGAACCCCCCAGACAGAGAGTACTCAGGAATCCATAGCCTAACGATGCTAAGGGAGATCCCAATGACATAGGATCCTTCCAATCCTCACAGAACTCCTCACTAACTGACCGCACCACAAGTCTTCGTCGGACATGAGCCTTCTGGGGGGCAGGGGACCGTGACCGGCCCGATCTTTCCTATTACAAACCAGGCTGGCAGAGTGGGGGGTGGCTGTGGTGTAAGTTCCATTAAAGAGGAACACATAACCCTTCCTTAACCCGGTAGCAGGTTACATTACCCGATTGCCGTGGACTGGACATTTGAGAATACCAAGAGATCCCAGCAACATTTCTCCCATGCTCCTCAGGTAATTCTCCCTGGTTAGCCATTCTAAGGAGACATTAGACAATCTCACGTGGGTCCCGTTCCCTTCTCCACAAACCCATCGCTTTCCTGCAAGTAACGTAGCACACCTGGTGGCAGCGCACTAACAGCTAAAACCATCCCCCTTTAAACCCGCAATTCCTCTCTGTACAAGTAGTGACGGCCACATGCTATCGTATGCTGTACAATTGCTTGCCCACAACCCCTCCCTATGCCGGTGAAACAGTGGAGAAGGACTGGTGGTGGGCTGTACTACTAGCATTTACCAGGCAGCACCCTCCTGTAAGTTCCCATCTGTCCAACACACTTTGTTTCTGAAAATTCATACTTTAAGAGGGCCCTGGGGCTCCAGCTTGGTGTGGCTATAAAAAGGCCTTCCACTGACTCTGCCAAGGGGTAACAAACGGTGCGATTCCCATGTAGCTGCATATGTATTTTGCAAAACAAATTATCCTCTAACGCCCACACAAGAGTACTGGTAATGGTGAGGAGTCCGAATTTAAAAGGTATTAGCTTTCCTCCGGTGGCCATCGTTTGCAGTTGCTCAGATGAATCCAACGTTCCTGGCCTTTTACTTTCACAGCTGTCGGTGTTTGGAGTAGTATCTGGAAGGGGCCTTTCCAACGAGGTCCCAGTTTAGGGCGCTCCCAATCCAGTATCAGTACTGAGTCTCCGATTTCCAGGTCAGGCAATTCCGTGTTCTGCCTTCAGGTGGTTTAAAAGGCGCTCTCCACCTGCGAATGAAGAAACTTTAAAGAGGATGTAAGTTGCCTGAAATACCTTTGTAGTTCATCCCCCATGATATTAAGGTCAACCTTTGTGGGGGGTTGGGTGGCAGCGTCCCATGGTGTTATTCCCGGACGCCCATAGACAATTTCAGCAGCCGATACCCCGGTGGCTGAGTGGGGGGTGATTCTCATATGGTGTAATGCTAAGGGGAGAACCTTCAACCAGTTTAGACCTGTCTCTGACACTAATGTGGGTTAGTTTATTCTTAAGGGTGCTGTTAGCTCTCTCTACTACACCTGCTGACTGAGGGTGGTAGGTGCAGTGGAACTGCTGTTCGATATGCAATGCCTCGCACAATTCCTTATTTATTTTGCCTATGAAGTGGGGGCCATTGTCAGAACTTATCCGTCGGTGTACCCCAAACCTTGATATAACCTCTGTGAGCAATAACTTTACCACTGTTGAGGCCTTAATTATTGGTGGTTGGAAAAAGCTTCAATCCATCTACTAAATACATGAACAATAATAAGACAGTACTTCTAACAATGTACAACGCGGTAATTCAATAAAGTCGAGTTGTATGCATTCAAAAGGACCACCTGGCAAGGGGCTTTTTGCCTGGGGTTGCACTTCAACCCTTTCCCAGAATTAGTTTTTTGGCATATTAACCACGATCGCATTTTGCCTTCTGCTGCTTGCTCAATTCTGGGGTGCCACCAGGTACGTATTAAAATGTTACTCATTCCCTCCTTGCCAAGGTGGGTGTCAGAATACAGGCAGTCAATAATCATTGGTAACAAGCAATCAGGTATACATACTTGACCGACTGGAGTAACCCAGAGGCCATGTAGCGCAGAGTGCGTACACCCGTGCGCCTTCCACATTTGTTTTTCTGAGTCAAGGGACGTCCCCCTGTAAGTGCTACACAGTGGACCATGTTTGGGGTGCCCGGCGTTGCTATCTTTGGCTTGCAACCAACTGCTTGTTTTTCCATAGTGGAAACGGTAGTGCTGACATAGTGCTGCCAATTTCTCTTCTATATCTGCCCTGTTATTGCCCTGGGTTATTGGGGAGGCATCTGAAAGGTGAGCGGAGCATTTAATGATGGCCAATTTGTTTGGGAGGAGGATGGCTTGGAGGAGGTTCTTTACATAGACCGCATTCTGTATGGGGCTACCTGTAGAGGTCAGAAATCCCCCGTATGCCCAGAGTTGGCCAAAATCATGGGCAACTCCAAAAAGCATAGCGGGAGTCAGTGAAGACATTAGATACTTTGTCCTTGGCTAAAATGCAAGCTCGGGTCAGGGCAAAGAGTTCTGCGTTTTGGGCAGAGACTGGGGGCTGAAGAGATGCCTATTCCACACTCTGGGAGTCGTTAACCACAGCATAGCCGTTAAGGAATGTTCAGAAATGTAGGAACTGCCGTCGACGTACAGGTTTAAGTCGGCTGACTGGATGGCCTTATCTGAAAGGTCCGGGCGGGGTGCAGTTAAAAAGTGGTTTACGCATTAGACAGTCATGAGGTGGGTCCGCAAGATCCTCAGGTGGGGCCTCTAGGAAGGTGGCAGGATTAATGGTCGTACAGTAAGCAAAAGTGAGGAGTGGGTTATTCAAGAATGCTACCTCGTATCTGTTTAAGCGGGCCTGGGTAAGGTGTTGCGTCTGGTGAGAAATTAAGAGTGCCGTTACGGTATGAGAGGAAATAAACCATCACTGTCTGTTTCAAGGTTATATTGGAGGCTGCTGTTACTAGGGAATAAATGGCTGGAAGCATTTGTGAGCATGGTGGAAGTCCCCTTGCAACTGGGTCCAGCCGAGTGGAGTAGTATGCCACCGGTCTTTTGCTATCCCCATGGGTTTTGAGTAAGGATGGCTGTAGCGCAGTCCTCTAGGACATTCACGAAGAGCTGAAATGGGCGATCATACAAAGGGCTTTCCAGGGCCGGGGCGCTGGCAAGGGCCTGTTGAGGCTATCAAAGGCCTCCCTTTGTTCCTTGGTAAGTTCAAAGGGTCCCACGGACTGGCTTGAGGCCAAGGGTGTGAGGTGCTTCGTAAGGAGCGCCATGTTAGGTAGCCACTATCTGCAGAAATTTACTAATCCTAAGAAGGAGCGCATACCCTTTGGGGTAGTGGGCGGCGGGGTGGCAACGATGGGCAATAATACGTTCGGGAGTGAGCCGCCGCTCAGTAGCACTTAAGAGGGTGTCCAGAAATTTTACCTGGTGCTGGGATCGTTTTACTTTTTGTGGAGGTATTACGTATCCCCACGAGTGGAGCGCGTTAAGTAGTCTATTCGTGTCCGCGACGTTGGCGGGCTCCGAGGGGCTTGCTAGTAAAAGGTCATCTACATATTGGACAATGGTGGATTTATCAGGAAGGTGCAACCCTTGGAGTTGATTATGTAAAACTTGGGAACCAATAGTCGGGGAGTGTATAAAACCTTGCGGAGGCGCGTCCAAGTGTATTGCTGACCTTGGAAGGTGAAAGCAAACAGGTACTGCGAGTCGGAGAGAGGGGAATTGCGAAAAATGCATGCTGCAAATCCACAATGGTAAAAATGCAAGAGTCGGCGGGGATACTGCTGAGAATGGTAGCTGGATTCGGGACCACGGGATGTAGTGGCTCCACTATCTCGTTGACCTTACGTAGGCCTTGTACAAGGCGCCACCCTGTTCTTCCGGTTTGGGGACGGGTAAAATGGGGGTGTTACAAGGTGATTGCAACGAACCAGGATGCCCTGTTTGCAGGAAGCGAATCTATTAACTGAGTTATTCCGTCGACTGCCTCTCTCCGAAGGCGGATACTGTGGGACGGAAGGCAGTTGTGCTCCCGGTCTTACACAGATCTGTACTGGGGTCACTGGGGTGTATCCCACCTCGGACATCGATGCGGCCATAAATCGGGGGTGGGTTCATCCGAAGGGAGTCGATGGGGCCGGTGATGGTGTAAAACAGCCCGTCACCGAGAAAGGAACGAGGTAGTAAGTCAGGGTCCCCCCTGACAGAGCCTGAGGAACCCCGAAAAGGCCTTTGTCTGCCTTTACCTCAAGCCGGTGGGCTAGGAATCCCAGTTCCTTTGGTCTATGTCCCTCGTTAACTGACAGGGTAATGTGAGGGGACATCAAGCCTGACTGATTCCAGAATTCATTAGGCACTTGGACTGGAAGTGCTGCCCCTTCTTCCCCACTACTTCCCCTAAAATAGTGACAGGTCACCATGCTACCCAGGAGAGGAGCATACAACCCTTCTAGTTCCCTTGAGGCCCCAGTGGGGTCGTAAGCTAGCGTCACATGCGGGTCAGTGGTTTTCCAAGGGTGGGTTAAAATCGCTGCTTGTGAGGTTCACCGTCCGCCACTGAGGAGGCTGGTGAATCCAGAGGATCCTATGGTTTTTCGTACCAGTAATTGTAATACCGTCATCCAGGCATTGTATTTTGAGTTGGAAGGAGCAGAGCAGGTCCCTTCCGGCTAGGTTAACCCCCAGGCTTGTGGTTACTGCAAACTGGATCAGGCATTCCTGATCTTCAAATTTAACTTGTAAGGGTTCACTTAAGGGGTAGGGATCTTTCCTGTCCCTCCAGTCCGCTCAATGGAATTGAAGCAGTGGACAGTTTAAAATCATGCTGGGTAATACAAGGGGCTTCAAGGGTCTAAGTATTTGCTCCTGTGTCTATCATAAAGGGAATCGGCTTTCCTTCAACTAAGAAATTGACGATGGGTTCATCATCCGGGTTATCGGTGAGGGCAGGGAACATGGAGAGGCTACTCTCCACGTCTAGTCGGGCAGAAAACGGGTTGTTGGTTGAAAAATGTTGTCGTCTACCAGGGGGTCTGGTCTGCCGATGACGGTAGTGGGGAGCAGTCCCTCCGCCAATGGTCAGGTGCCCCACAAAGGTAGCATCCCGTCGGCCTGGCGTTCGCTGGTGCGGGTTGTTGGGGTCCCCTGGGTCCTAGGTAATTACGAGAGGGTGGTGGTGGTGGCCCACAAGGGGGCCCGCACACTGGGGCTCTTTAGTCATTGGGGTATAGTGGGTATCCTTTACCGGACCAGTCAACCCCTTCTGGAACGCAAAATTGCCGCTCCATTTGATAGCCCGTATTGTCGGAGTAGGAAGGTTGCGGCCGAGGGGGTCTCTGCACCATTTCCTGTTTATCTTTGTGGCTTTCGACTCGCGCCGGTTCTCCAGAAATGTACTAGCGCCCCTCCTCATGGCTTGTCGTGTGTGGTCAGGCCAGTTCATGTCATTAGTGTGGATAGATGAGGCCACTCCCGCAGGTATGCATTGTATAAGAGGGCGTTAAACTGGGCGGAGGCATTGCCTCTGTTTGTAGGCATCGTCCCCCGCATAGGTACCGTAAAGTGAACAGAAACGGTCACAGAAGTCTGGGCCGTCCTCACCTTGTTTTGGTCGGCATTCTAAAATTTAGTTATGTCAATAGGCTGTTGGAGGGTTTTACGAAGGGCAGTTCTAATAGTGGCTACCTGGTCCTGAAGCCGGAAGGCCGCCTGAAAAGCTGTCCAGTCAGCATAGTTCCCCAGGTGTTCTTTACACTGTGCCACTTCATTAGTCGTAAGGGTCATGCAACAAAGGCTGAAAAGTCTTGTGGGGCGGCCTGATACATCTGAATTGTCACCATCACATAATCAATGAAATCCTCCCGGTTGGTTTTACGGTTGGGCGCCCGACGCATGATTAATCACATCTCCTGAGGCTTCCAAGGGGTGTAAATTTGGATTGTAGGATTAGCGCTGGCTTGGGCTGATCAGGAATTGGTAACACTCCTGTTGGGGAATTGTTTCTTAACCTTGGCTCCCTTAACCCCGTTCAACATGGTCGTAGGGCTGGGATCCGTAGGGTGGCCATAATCAGTGGTAGAATCAGAGTCGGTGTCCGTCTGAGAATCTATTGAAGGACCGTCCCTTGCCAGAAAGCTCCGTCGTTTGTCTGTGGCCTTAGAGCCACCTGTCTGTGGGCTTTCCCTTCGACTAAGCCGCATCCTGGTTCGAGACGCAATAGGTTCATGGACTTGTCCTGTGGGCGGGACTTGACAAGCAGTCGCTGGTGGTTGGGGCGGGACGGCTGGTGGGCTAGCCGCATTATATGGGGGCGGCAATGAAACCGGGGGCTAGGTAGGGCTGTGGGTCGGACCATCCAATCCTCCTCCTCGTCGTCCGTATCATTACTTTGAACAACAGGTGCACGCCAGACATGTCGGGAGGTACCTCCACTTTATCCTTACTACTTTTATTTTTATTCTGCTCTTCTGCTTATACACCTCATTTACCTCTCCTCTCTCCCTTCTGCTCCTTTCAGCATCGTGGTCTCCGCACTGAGACTTCAGGACTCCCCAACTCTTAGGATTTCCCGTTTCATCACACACACTAATTCCCCTTCTGCGCGCATTATGTTCCCAGCTAGCCTGCTTAGATTTATTTGTTAGGTCTTCAGCCGTTTTTCTCCAAGTAGACATTAATAATTTCCATTTTTCCCCTGTATTCCGCTCCCAAATTGCCTTTTCTGCCTTTAGGCATTTATCTACGTCCCAAGTTCCCCCCAATGGCCATATTTTCCCAATTTCTTATTGAGGCATGCTGATAATTTACGGAAGTTACTCTCGTTCTTCGGATCGTCTTTACATAACTTAGATAGTGGGGTATTGGACCCAGACTTATCGAGAGTTTGTCCCATATTTGTATTCTACCCGATTGGACGGTACGAATCGCTGCGATTACCTATAGGATCGGTCTCTTTCCTTCACCCTCTTCAGGTTCCTGACCTTCCCGTGGGGGATTTCCCCTCTAAAGAACCGGTCTAAGGCAGGGTGGTAGTACTGGAGAACCGATCTCAGAATTGAGAGCTCAAAACCTTGAAATTCACAACTTAAAAATCCCAAATCCAAAAACTGGGACTCGAACCCCGAACAGAACTTAACTTAACTGGGGGACTCGAACCCGAACAGAACTTAACTTAACTGGGGACTCGAACCCCGAACAGAATTTAACTTAAACTGGGGACTCGAACACCGAACAGAAACTTAACTTAACTGTGGATTCGAACCCCGAACAGAACTTAACTTAACTGGGGACTCGAACCCCCTTCTTACCTGTGGCACTCGGACAGGTTCGCGAGGACTCCGTCAGAGGATTGTCGGTAAACGAAGGGATCGATCAGGTTGTCCGACTGCCTGAGAGGGATCAAGGTGAATCGTACCTTGTGGGCCCGTCCGTCTCAGGTGGCCGTTATCCCCGTCGGTCGCTCACGCCGCTTCCGAAAACTCGTCTTGGACTCCTGGCTGGCTCGCCAAATTGTCGTCCCGAAATCAATCTCCCTATCCGTCCGCTGTAAATAACACAGTGTCACGAGATCGATTCGAACAAATACCTTTATTAGCAGTGCACCGCTAGGAGAATTCTCTTCAGCACTCACTAAGAGTCGCTTCCCGAGTTCTCTCAGTACAAAGGGGTAGACAGAGATTTATACAGGTATTGTCACGCACACTTTAATGAGTCAGGTGCCGGAGTTCTTGGTTGAGCAGGAAACGGACAAAGGGTTACTGCAGATGGACAAAGAGCAGCCTCACACCACAGGTTCAGCTAATCATTTTGCAATCGGGTGAGACAAAGGCAGGTATCACCTTCATTGTTTGAGACAGCCTTCCCATTTCCCGTTAAGATTGACCATCATCTCCATAGTCAAGCATAATGGGAATCCAATTAAGTTCCAGACACAGGAATTACCACACAGCACCCAGCCCAGGAAAGCAGTGGTGTGGCTGTTCTGGCCTGAAGGACACTTTTTAAATCAGTATTTCAAGCAGCCATAATTCTCATCCGTCTTAAGATATCAATACAGTTCTAGTATATTAATCCTACACCTCCTCAAGAGGAGGGGGAAGGTGAGGGAGGATTTCGATGGAGAGAGTGGGAGAGCTGTAGAGCAGAGGGATGAGTGCGATGGGGAGATAGGGAGAGGTGTAGAACATAAGGAAGGTGCGATGGGAAGAGAGGCGAGCTGCAGAGCAGGATGATAACGAGGGTGCAGTAACACAGAGAGGGACGGCGGAAAGGGGAGAGAGGATGTGGGAGGGAAAGCCAAGGGTGGGGATTTCCCGCATTCATCACCCTTCCTCCCTGATGTGACACACGTAGTGCCTCAAATGTTCGAGGTCCCCATTGGACTGATGACGGCGAAGAACTGGTACTCTGCAGGACGAAACACGTATCCGTGGGATGCGACGGTCCGTGGATGCATAAGCAGAAAGCGATTGGAGGGGTATGCACACAACAGACACCAGTACACAGGGGGACGGTGGGGATGGGTGTGTACACAACAGGCGTGAATACACAAAGGACGATGCTGAGAGTGGTGTGTACAGGCCAGGCGTTAGTACACACACTGAGACACACACAGAAGTGGCGTGAACACCCTCAGCTACTCACTGCCCTGTCCATCGCGGATCTTGGGTCCTGTGGGCGTGCATCCGAGACGTAGTCGACTGCCGAGTGCCCCTCAGACACGCACATGGCTGCTTCAGCATCAAGGTCATCGATGTGGCTGAAGACCCAATCAACCGGCCGCTCCAGGCTGTTGTTCTGTGAGAGAGGCAGAGGGTGAGGGAGTGTGTGAGAGAGGGAGAGAAGGAGAGAGCGTGAGAGAGACGGAGAGAGCGTGACAGCGAGAGAGGGAGTGTGTGTGTGTGAGGGAGGCAGACAGTGTGAGAGAAAGGGAGAAAGTGCGAGACAGATGGTGGGAGACTGTGTCAGACAGAGAGACAGAGAGAGAGGTAGAGTGTGAAAGAGAGAGAGAAAAGGACATGAGAGTGCGAGGAAGTGAGTGAGTACTGGTGGATGGTGGAGGGAGTAGGTGGAAGGGCGCGGGGCCAATAGTGAGGGAGGGTAGAAGAGGGTGGGAGCGGAGTGAGGGTGAGGGGGATGGGTGAAGGGGTTGTGGTGAAGGGAGCGAGGGGTGAGGGGAGCGAGGGGAGAAGAGGGGAGGGGAGTAGTGGGTGAAGGGGACCGAGAGTGAAGGGACCGAGTGAGAAGATGACTGAGGTGGATGGGTTGAAGAGGTGGGTAGGGGAGAAGGGACAGACGGGGTAGGGTATAGGAGGGGGTATGGTGGAGAAAGGCGAGGAGAAGGAGGGGAGGAGAGGAGTTGGGACAGGGGCTAGGTGTGAGAGGAGGAGGGGAAGCTGGAGGAAGGAGGGGGCGGATGGATGCAGGAGAAGGATGGAGGACGGGCGATGGAGAGAGGAGGGGAAAAGGTGGAGGGAAGTGGGAGATGGAGGGAGGAGGGGTGATTGAGTGAGGAGAAGGGAGATGGCGAGAGGAGATGGAAGGAGGAGAGGAGAAATGAACGGAAGAGGGGGCAGATAGATGGCGGAGAGTCAAATGCATGAAGGAGAGGAGATGGAGGGACGAGGGTAGGGTTGGAGAGGGAAATGGAGGGAGGAGGGTGGAGATGGAGGGAGTAGGATGGAGATGGAGGGAGAGGATGGGGCAGCTGGATGGGGGAAGATGGATGGAGGGAGGCGGGTAGGATGGATGGAAGAGGTGGAAGATGGATGAAGGAAGGGAGATAGGGGAGGAGGGTAGATGGAGGGAGGAGGAGACGGAGGGACGAGGGGGAGAAGGAGGGATGAGAGAGATGGAGGGGGCAGATGGAAGGGGAGGGAGAGGGGGTGGAGGAGATAGATGAGAGGGGGAGATGCCGGGAGGACGGGGAGATGCAGATAGGAGGGGTATGGAGGGAGGAGGGTGGAGATGGATGCAGGAGGGGGGAGATGGATGGAAGAAGGGAGATGGAGGGAGGAAGGGGATAGAGAGGGAGGAGGGCTAGATGGAGAGGGGTTTGATGGAGGGGGGGATGGAGCAAAGAGGGGGAGATGGAGGGAGGAGGCGGGAGATGGAGGGAGGGGGAGATGGAGGGGAGATGGTGGAAGGAGGGTGGGGATGGATGGAGGAGGATAGAGGGAGGGAGGAGGGGGAGAGGGTGGGAGGGGAGAGAGGAAGGGGAGAAGGAGGGAGCAGATGGAGGGAGAGATGGAGGGGCAGATGGATGGAGGGAGCGGGTAGATGGATGGAAGTGGGAGATAGAGGAAGGGGAGATGGAGAGAGGAAGTTAGATGGAGAGAGGTGTAGCTGCAGTGAGGAGAGGGAGATGGAGGGAGGAGGGTAGTTGGAAGGAGAGGCAGAGGATGGACGAGGGGAGATGAAGGGATGAGAGGGAGATAGAAGGACAAGGGCGAGATGGAAGGGCAGACGGAAGGGGAGCGAGAGGGGCTGGAGGAGATGGATGGAGGAGGGGGGATGGAAGGGGAGCGGGGAGATGCCGGGAGGAGGGGGTGATGCAGACTGTAGGGGGGAGAGAGGGAGGAGGGTGGAGATGGATGCAGGAGGGGGGATATGGATGGAAGAAGGGAGATGGAGGGAGGATGGGAGATGGAAAGAGGTGACAGATGCAGGGACAAGGGGGTAATGGAAGGAGGAGGGGGAGATGGAGGGAGGAGATTGGCATGAAGGGAGGATGGGAGAAGGAGAGAGTAGGGTGGATATGGAGGGTTGAAAGGAGAGGGAGGAGGGGTAGATGGAAGGAGGGGAGATGGAGGGAGGAGGGGGAGGGAGTGTGCAGATGGATGGAAGAGGTGGACATGGAGCAAGGAGGGGAGATGCAGGGGGGAGGTGGATGGAGGGGAGGTGGAGTGAGCAGGGGCTTATTGATGGAGGAGTGGAGATGGAGGGAGGAGGGGAAAGGTGGAGGGAGGAGGGGGAGATGGAGCGAGGAGGGAGGAGATGTAGGGAAGTGGGCGGAGATGAAGGGAGGAGATGGACATGGATGAAGGAGTGGGAAATGGAGGGTGGAGGGTGGATATGGAGGGAGGAGGATGGGGGTGGAGGAAGGTGGGGATACCTCGGTACGAGTGACAATAATAAACCAATACCAATACCAAATAATGGGCTCAACATTGGCCTCGTTAAATTATGACCCAATCAAGAGAAACGAAAGGGTCCACGCTGGCCTAATTAAACACTGACCTGAGGAAGGTAGTTGAGAAACATCACATACCGATCATGCCAATTGCTGAAAAAAAAACAGTCTCAGTGTCAGTAGGCAGTCGGGGTGGGGTGGGGGTGGGATGAGAGAAGGGGTTACAGAAAGAAGACCGAGAATTCATTCCTCAGTAACGGCCGATTTGCTCCTCTGCAATGTATTGGTTTGACTTTTCAGCTTGTAAGAATTTTCTTTGGAAATCCTTTCTCAGTTACAAATCTTTGTTAAGAATTGTTTACTGGACTTAAACGCGTCTCACTTAAAATAAACTGTGTTCAGGCTGCTTCTTTAGCTGGATGGATCTCCTTCTTGGTTGGGAGGGTGACCCACCGCTCGTGGTAGTGATTATTGACAGCTCGACCTTTCGACGACAGGAAAGTGGTGAAGTAAACTTGTCCTTGAAGTGTAGTTTGACACAGTATAATCTCCCCATAGTAAGGGTATTCGTGGATAATAATACCAGACCGGGCTTGGTGTAAATGAAGTTCAGAGCTCTCGCACTGTACACCCACATCATCAAGAATGCTGGCTCTGAAGTGGGTCGTGGGTGGGTGACTTACATGAGAACATAAGAAACAGATCAGGAATAGGCCATCCGGCCCGTCGAGCCTGCTCCGCCATTCAATAACATCATGGCCGATCTAGTCGTGGACTCAGATCCACCTACCTGTCTTTTCCCCATTACCCTTGATTCCCCTGTCCAGAACTCTGTTGAACTGAGTCTTAAATATACGGCACGGCAGCGTAACACTATTACAGAGCCAGCGACCCGAGTTCAATTCCGGCCACCGTATGTAAGGAGTTGTACGTTCTCCGCGTGTCCGTGGGTTTCCGCCGGTGCTACGGTTTTCCTCCTACATTCCAAAAAGACATACCAGTTAGGAAGTTGTGGGCATGCTGTGTTGGCGCCGGAAGTGTGGCGACAATTGAGGGCTGCCCCCAGCACATTCTTAGCAACGCAAAAAGACGCATTTCACGATGTGTTTTGACGTACATGTGACTCAACAAAAACATGTTTAAAAATATCTTATCTTAATGAAGAAGCATCTACTGCTTCGCTGGGCAGAGAATTCCACAGATTTACCACTCTCTGGAAAAAGAAGGTTCTCCCCATTTCCGTCCTAAATCTATTCTCCCGAATCTTGAGGCTGCGTCCCTTGGTTCGAGTCTCACCTACCAGTGGAAACAACCTTCCTGCGTCTATCCTATCTGTCCCTTGCACAAATTTATTTATTCCATAAGATCCCCTCTCATTTTGTTGAGGGGGAATTATGATGCTACTAGGCAGGAACTTGGGAGTGTAAATTGGGAACAGATGATCTTGGGGAAGTGTACAAGGGAAATGTGGAAGTTGTTCAGGGAGTACACTCATGGGGCTCTGGTAGGTTTGTCCCATTGAGGCAGGGTAAGGATGGTACAGTGAGGGAACCGTGGTTGACAGGAGACATAGAATATCTAGTCAAGAGGAAGAAAGAAGCTTACCTAAGGTTTAGAAAGTATGGATCAGATAGGGCTCTGGAGAGTTACAAGGTAGCCAGGAGTGGTCTTCAGAAATGGACCTAGGAGAGCTAGAAGGGGACAGAAGAAATCCTTGGCGAGTAGGATCAAAGAAAAACCCAAGGGTTTCTACAGGTATGTGAATAGGAGATGACTAGAGTGAGGATTCGACAGATCAAGGATAAAAGAAGAAACGTGCCTGGATTCAGAGAGGTAGGAGAGGTCCTAAATTAATATTTTGCTTCAGTATTCATCAGTGAAAGAGACCTTGACGTTTGTGACGATAGCGCACTAGCATACACCAGGGCATGTGGGACGTTAGGAAAGAGGATGTGCTGGAACTTTTGAAAAAACATTAGGATAAATACGTCATCGGGGCCGGACAGGATATATCCAAGGTTATTACGGGAAGCTCTGGAAGAGATTACTGCGTCTTTGGCGAGGATCTTTGCGTCCCCATTGACCACAAGAGTAGTGCTACATAATCGGAGGGTGGAAAATGTTGTTCCTTTGTTCAAGAAAGGGAGTAGCGATAACCCTTGGAATTACAGACCACTGAGTCTTAACTTCAGTGGTGAACAAATTACTGGACAAGATTCTTAGAAAGAGTATTTATGGGCATTTGGAGAAGCACAGGCTGATTCGGGACAGTCAGCATGACTTTGTGAGGGGCAGGTCGTGCCTCACGAGCCTGATTGAATTCTTGGAAGATGTGACAAAGTGCATTGATAAGGGTGGAGCAGGGGATGTGGTATACATGGATTTTAGTTTGGAGCTTTATAAGGTTCCCCATGGCAGGCTCATTCAGAAAGTCAGGAGGCACGGCATCCATGGTAACTTGGCTGTGTGGATTCAGAATTGGCTCGCCTATAGAAGAAGGTGGAGGTAGATGGAGCATATTCTGCCTGGAGTTCGGTGACAAGTGGTGTTCCGCAGGGATCTGTTTTGGGACCCCTGCTCTTTGTGATTTTTTATAAATTACTTGCATGAGGATGTGGAAGGGGGGGTTAGTAAGTTTGCAGATGATATGATGGATGTACCCCAGGCTACTGCGGGAGGCGAGGGAGGAGATTGCGGAGCCTCTATCGATGATCTTTGCACCGTCAATGGGGACAGGAAAGGTTACGGAGTATTGGACTGTTGCGGATGTTGTTCCCTTATTCAAAAAAGGAAGACGAATAGCCCAGGAAATGATAGACCAGTGAGTCTTACTTCGGTGGCTGGTAATTTGATGAAGAAGATCCTCACAGGCAGGGTTTATGAACATTTGGAGAGGTATAGTATGATTAGAAAGAGTCAGCATGGCTTTGTCAAGCGCAGGTCTTGCCTTACGACCGTGATTTATTTTTTTGAGGATGTGATTCAACACATTGATGAAGGAAGAGCAGTATATGTAGTGTATATGGATTTCAGCAAGGCATTTGATAAGGTATCCCATGCGAGGCTTATTGATAAAGTAAGGAGGCATGAGATCCAAGGGGACGTTGCTTTGTGGATCCAGAACTGTCTGGCCCACAAAAGGCAAAGAGTGGTTGTTGACGGGTCATATTCTGCATGGTGGTCGGTGACTTGTGGTGTACCTCAGGGATCTGTTCTGGGACCCTTACTCTTTGTGATTTTTATAAACGACCTGGATAAGGAAGTGTAGGGGTGGGTAATTTTTTGATCACACAAAGGTTGGAGGTGTTGTGGATAGTGTGGAGGGCTGTCAGGGGTTATTGGGACATAGATTAAATTGAAAACTTGCGAAGAAGTGTCAGATGCAGTTCAACCCAGATAAGTGTGAAGTGGTTCATTTTGGTAGGTCAAACATGATGGCAGAATATAGTATTAACGGTAAGACCCTTGCAGTGTGGAGGATCAGAGGGATCTTTGGGTCTGAGTTCAAAGGACGCTCAATGCACCTGCACAGGTGTATTGTCCTTCATCAATCGTGGAATTGAATTTAGGAGTGGGGAGGTATTGTTGCAGCTAACGTCAGACCCTACTTGTAGTACTGTGCTATGTTCTGGTCGCCTCACTACAGTAAGGATGTGGAAGCCATATAGAGGGTGCAGAGGAGATTTGCAAGGATGTTGCCTGGATTGGGGACAATGCCTTATGAAAACAAGTTGTGTGAACTCGGCCTTTTCTCCTTGGAGCGACGGAGGATGAGGGGGGACCTGATAGAGGTGTAAACGATGATGAGAGGCATTGATCGTGTGGTTAGTCAGAGGCTTTTTTCCCCAGGGCTGAAATGGTTTCCACAAGAGGACACAGGTTTAAGGTACTGGAGAGTAGGTACAGAGTAGATGTCAGCGGTATTTTTTTTACTCAGAGGGTGGTATGTTCGTGCAATAGGCAGCCGGCAACGGTGGTTTAGGCGGATACGATAAATTCTTTTAAGAGACTTCTGGATAGGTACATGGAACTAAGAAAGATGGAGGGCTATGCGTATGCCTCGTAATTTCTAAGGTAGGGACATGTTCGGCAAAGCTATCTGGGCCGAAGGGCCTAAATTATGCTGTAGGTTATCTATGTTTCTAAAAGATAAAGAGGGAGGACCTGTGCGAGGGCAAAGATGAGAGACAGAGATGGAGAGAAGGGCTAATCACGGAGATAGCGAAAGAAATACAGGAGCAGGGTTGAAAACTACAAGGAAATAGAAAGGTAGGGGGGAATGCAAAGAAGAGATGGGGAAAGCAAAGAGGAGAAAGACAGAGGGATAGGGAGAGAGAGAGAGAGAGAGAGAGAGAGAGAGAGAGAGAGAGACAGAGACAGAGACAGAGACAGAGAGTCAAGATGGAACTGGATAATTGGATGGTTTGGGATTACGGTCTCGAGGGATCCAGAAACATAAACTCCAAGACAGCGACACTGAAATGTTCAAAGCTGGTGCAATTTGAAACAAAACATCGTTTGAAATACGGAGAGGGAAGAAGAACGGAACAGGGGTAGCAAGCCGAAGAACGGAGGAGGCTGTCCGACACTGCACCAGGTACTCATGGGCAGAAAGGTGAGAAAGGTCGATGTGTTTCAAAGAGATTCACTGGGTCTTGATAATTAATAGTAAAAGTGGGCAAGAAATTGAAAGAAGAGAGCGCGAGAGAAATGAATAGAAGTTCAATGACATCATGACGGACTTATTCCTGTCTCTCTACTCTTCTCTGTCTACTGCCCGTTAACACGACTGTCTGAAAATCATTCTCAATTAATTCCAGCTGCAAATTTTCTGATGACATTTACAACTATTTTCGAATTGTGCGGACGTTATATCCACGATTTTCCGCAATCCCAGACGAACTCCGACCCACTTGCACACTCATCCACGAAGGTTTCATCATCCACGGAACAGATCCATCGCCCATTCCATCAGAAACTAGTAACCGGGAACATATAAATGTTGAAAATTGAGAGCAACCCGGCCGAAAGGATCATCCGGCGGAGCCCGGTTGGAAATCTGCCCCTGTAACCTGAGGCATTGGAAGCAGACCTCAGGCACAGAGGAGACAACGAATCCCCAAGGAGTGAGGCAGCAACAAAATACAGGACACACCGACGTTTATCCAGTGACGGTTCTCCACGCACGCTCACTGCCCACACACTGGTCCATGAAATGGTGGATAAATTGTCACCTGTCCGGCCTGAAAATAACTCTGCCCGAACTATTAGTAGCGGTCGCTTGCTTCACTTCAGCCTTATTCATACAAAATGAAAACCTGCACGCAACCTCTCAGGGACCGTTTTCTGATCCTTGTCTCCATTGGCAACCGCCTCTTCACCCAGGGAGTTGAGGCTACACCTGGGCTGACAATAAACAGCTGATTGTATAGCCAGAAAACTTCACTAATTGTAACAGCAGAACTATTCTAAGATGAGGAGAGGTCGGCGCAGCACACCAACAGAAACATGTGGTGACAAATGGGCGACTGTCAGTTTTACAACAAAGCAAAAGTTGAGTAGTCAGGAAAAATATTATTCTCATAAACCCCACCAAGAAACTGAACGAAGCGTAGCCCCTTGCTCTACTGTCTCTACTCCTACGACTGTGTGGCTAAGCATAGCTCTAAAGCCATCTACAAATTGCCCGACGACACCACTTTTGTTGGCAGAATCACGGATGGTGACAAGGGAGTGTACAGGAGTGAGATTGGTCAGTTGGTTGAGTGACGTCGTGAAAAGAACATTGCATTCAAAGTCAGCGAAACCAAGGATCTGATTGTGGACTTTAAGAAGGGGAAGTCAGGCGAAATTTCACCTGTCTTCATTGGAGGATTCGCAGTGAAACGGGTGAGCACATTTAAGTTCCTGGGTGCCAACATCTCAGGAGGATCCATTCTGGTCACAGCACACAGGTGCAAACATGAAGAAGGTGCGCCAGTATATTTCTACTCCCTCTGAAGTTTAAGGAGGTTCGGCGGGTAATCGAAGACTCTGACAAACTTTGGCATATGTACAGTGGAATATATTCTTACTAGTTGCATCACGGCCTGGTATGGAATGCATAGACTACAGAGAGTGGTGGGCTCAGACTTTTCCATCACGGGTACAGTTCTTGCCACCATCGAGGACGTGCACAGGATGCGATGTCCCAGGAAGGCAACATCCATAATTAAGCATCCCCACCATCTGGACCATTGCTGCAATCTCGCAGGAGGCACAGGAGCCTGAAGACCCACACCTGTTCATCAACAGCTTTTTTCCCACTGCCATCAGTTCTTGGACCGACCTGAAAATCCCTAATTCTACCTCGGAATCTATTTCCCTCAACTTTCACTAACTTTATTTGTCATGTACGTTCTGTATAATTTACCTTAAGGTCAGTTATGTTTCCCGTATTAGTAATCTACTGGCTACTGCTGCGAAAAGCGAATTTGTATGGCGTTTATGCACTGGGAATGCACGTGCATGACAATAAAGCTGAATGTGAACCAAATAAAGTTTAAAGAAAGATGTGACACCTGAAATATTCAGCATTTCCCTTTCCAAAGACGCTGCCCGACCGGCTGAGAGTTCCTGCATTCCTCTGTTTTATGTCAGATTTCGTGCGTCTGCAGTTTCCATGATTTTCATCTAACTCTATCTCGCCGCCTTTGTCCGATTTCAATCAACGCACTTCGGCTGCACTTCTGGAATTCACCATTGAGTTCCGCAGTGGTTTTCAGGGACAGTGGATAGAATTATTGATTCCACATCTCCTCAGTCCCAGCACAAGCCCTTAGCCGTCAAATGGCAAATACGCAAGACGAGGGGTTGGAATTTTATGGAGGTGCACGGGGCAAGTTTTCTTTTACGCATAGAATGGTGGGTGCCTGGAGCCCGCTGCTGGGGGTGGTGGTGGAAGTAGATACGATAAAGGAATTCAAACGGCATTTCGACAGAATACGCAGGAAATGGGCTGGTAGAGGTCATGCGCAGGCAGATGGGATCAGATTAGTTTGGCATGTTGGTCGGCACGGACATGGTGAGCCGAAGGGCCTGTCCGTTTATTACACTGTTCCATGTTCCATGTACCCTGTTCAATCTACCAGAAATTTATCGGTCGATGCAACCGAAACATCCCCCGATGATGCAGAGACTCAGAAGATGAAATTGAAACAAAACCTTCACAAAATCGTGAATCAGATCTCCAGTGAGGCCAACAGGAAGTGTTCGCCTCAGGGTGGAACAATCTCGCACAAGAAAAGGCGGCCCTGTGAGTCTCACAGCGCACCTGCCTGCTCAGAGGTTTCATTGACGGTATTGCGTCACACAGTGCCTGCGAGAAGTACCTGGCATCATCCTCGGCTCACAAGAACCAGTGAATTCACGAGCGATGAAGTCAATGTACCCACACGGCCCACTGTTGGAAGGGATGAAGAAGCAGAACTGAGGTTCAGGCAATGACTGACAGAACAAGAACACAGTCACAGATGAAAAACACGATGATGTTGGAGGGTTAACCAATCAATTGCTTCCGGTTTTGTCCATGAGACGTTTCTGTACATTACCTACTTACGTCCTTCAGTGTTATGCGAAGTTCGCCGGCTTCATTCAGCGAACTCTGCCACATCTGCAGATCCTTTGTACAGGGTCACAATATCGATGAATCACGCTTAGAGAAATACGGATTGCTTACTCCCCAGGCAACGGCAATGAGCTGTGAATTTTGAGATTACTTTGCAGAGAAGGAAATTTGATCAGTTAGAGCATCCGTTGTGATAGAGAGTCAATGACATCATGGACCCACAGAGTCAAATGTGATGGGAGCAGGATATTTGGTCCACCAGCTCCAAGAAGACCAGTAGGCATTCGTGTGTATCAATCCCAATTTCCAGCTCTTGGCTCAGAGCTTTCTATGCCTCGGCGACTTAGGTGCTTAAATGTCGGCGACTTAAATGTTGTCAGCGATTGTGTTTTCACAACTCTCCCAGACAGAGTATTCTAATTAAGCCCCTCTTTCTGGGTGAGAAAGTTCAACAGATCCCCTCTGAACATTTCAGCTGTAACCACAAATCTAGGTCCTCCTTCGTTTTATCGGCCGCTGATATGAAGAGGAGCTTCTTGACCTTTTCCCCATCTAATCTCCTCAAAACTTTGTACACCTCAATCATATTGCTACTTAACTCAGCCCCAGCCTCTCCAGTCTCTGTTTAGCACTCAAAGGGTCCATCCCAGCCAACATCCTGGGGAATCTGCTCTGCACTCTCTGCAGCACTACCACATCCTAAAATAATAATTCGTTAATAACTGAAATAATAACTCTTTCTGTATTCACAAATTTAGTGCGACCTGTGGGGTATTCGCCGAGGCTGTGCGATCTTTACATTCTGGAAAGACTCCAGGTCCGGATGGATTTCCCGGAGAATTTTGTAAAGCCTTTTCCTCTTTGCTTATACCTCATTTATGTGCTGTCTTTTCGCATTCTTTTAAATTGGGTAGACTACCACAATCTTTTCATGACGCTTCTATTTCACTTATTCTTAATAAAAACAAGAACCCAACAGAATGTGCTTCGTACAGACCAATTTCGATACTTAATGTGGATGTTAAAATTTTATCTAAAGTTCTGGTTCGTAGAATGGAAAATATCTTATCTTCAATTATATCTGATGATCAGATTGGTTTTATTAAAAATCGATATTCTCATTTTAATATTCCTCGTTTATTGAATATTATTTATTCTCCCTTTGAGGAAATACCGGAATCTGTGATATCTTTGGATGCTGAGAAGGCCTTTGATCGCATTGAATGGAATTACTTATTTAAAACCGGAGGGAAATGTAATTTTGGGTCTGATTTTATCCAATGGATTAAATTACTTTATTTATCCCCTTCTGCTCGAGTTCTTACCAATTTTCAAAACTCTGAACCTTTTGAACTTCAACGTGGAATCAGACAAGGATGTCCTTTGAGCCCTTTGCTCTTTGATTTGGCCTTAGAACTTTTGCTATTTCTTTCCGAGAATCTAGGGATATCGTTGGTATCTCCAGAAGAGATATTAACCATAAAATTTCTCTATATGCTGATGATTTATTACTTTTTTATATCTGATGTTGAAGCCTCGTTACCTTCTATGCTTTCTTTACTTTCTCGCTTTAGTCATTTTTCAGGCTACAAATTCAACTTATACAAGAGTGAATTTTATCCTTTGAATAACGTGGTACCATTTGATATTAACATTCCTTTTAAAATTGTAAAAAAATCATTTTACCTATCTGGGGGTGTCAATTACTAAAAATTATAAGCAATTATTTAACGATTTTTTTTCATCTAGCTACACTATGTGAGAAGTGTTTTATCAAGTTGGTCTCCACTTTCTGTTTCATTGATTGGCCGAATTAATGTTACTAAAATGAATATTTTACCTAAATTTATATATATATTTCAGGCTTTACCTGTTTTTATTCCTAAATCCGTCTTTGACTGTCTTGAGTCAATTATATCTTCTAACATGTGGAATGATAAACATCCTAGATTAAATAAAGTTCACCTTCAGAAGGTTAAAAATAAAGGACGTTTAGCCTTACCTAATTTTAGATTTTATTACTAGGCAGTCAATATACGAAATCTTACGTTTTGGTTACATTACATTAATCAAGAGGCTTGTCCAGTATGGGTGTCTTCGGAAATTAACTCTGTTAAAAATTTTCTATTATCCCTTGGCTTGTTTCTTCACTTCCAATATCATTAAATAATCTAACAGATAATTTAGTAGTTAAAAATGCCTTGAGGATTTGGGTACAATTTAGAAAAATTTTGGTTTATTGAGATTTTCTTTGTGCAGTCCCATTTTCTCTAATCACTGTTTTAAACGTTCTGTGACTGATGTAATTTTTAAAGAGTGGGACAAATTAGGTATTACTTGTTTTCAAGGTATGTGTGTTGGAGGAAACCTTTCTTCGTTTGAACCAGGTATAATTTACCAAAAACTCATTCTTTTAGATATTTATAAATTAGAGATTTTCTTCGATCTCAATTACATTCTTTTCCTTTGTGTCCTGAAAAGAATTTATTAGATGTAATTTTTAATTTGGAACCCTTTCAGGATGGCTCAATATCTAATATTTATGACAGATTATTAGGAATGAGTAAGGTGTCACTAGGTAAAATTAAAAACGCTTGGGAACAAGATTTGCAGATGTCAATTTCCGAGGAAACTTGGAATCAAATTTTTAGGTTGGTTAATACTTCATCATTATGTGCTCGTAATTCTCTCCTTCAATTTAAAGTGGTCCATGGAGCTCACTTGTCCAAAGACAAAAACTCTCCCGTTTCTATTCTGATATATCTCCTCACTGTGATAAATGCAATAACGAAGTGGATTCCTTAATTCACATGTTTTGGACTTGTCAGAATCTTAAGAAATATTGGACAGAGGTCTTTCATACTTTTTCTGTAAATATTAAAATAAATTTTAAACTTGATCCTTTGACTGCACTATTTGCGATTATTGGAGAAAAAGATATAACTTTGAAGGCTTCTGATTTACACATTCTGGCTTTTATTTCTGTTATAGCCAGGAAAGCAGTATTGCTTAAATGGTAGGAAGCTACTCCGCCTACGCATGTTCAATGGTTCCGGGATGTTATGTCGAGGGAAGATTCGCTGTTCAGTTTTTGAATCTAACCTAGACTTTCAAACCCTGTGCGCACCCTTTTTGAATTATTTTCGAAATCTTTGACTTGGGGAATAAAACGCAGATATTGGCTGACACTGTACGTTTTTTTTAAGGTTTTTACTTGCTGTTTCTTCTATCTAACAGCTTCGGGTTTTGGTAGTCAGGGTAGATTTTATTTTTGTAATAAAATATTTTAATTTTTTTCTTCCTTTATTAACTAACTACTATATGTGATTATTGATTTAGAGTATTGTAATCCAAAGTATGATTTCACACAATGTTTCAGTAGTATTTTTACTCTCTTTCTTGATGCATGTACTCCGTAGTTTTTCATGGATTTAATAAAAATATTGTAAAGACCCTTGGGGTATTCCATAACTTCCTATTACTTTCCTTTTTTTCAGGAGCTACCATCGGAAATCTGTAGCTTCACCGTCCCGGAGTTGAACTGGGGCCGTGGAGGTGAGAACACAGAATTCCAGCCATCGGACAGCCAGGGGTTGTGCCAGTGCGCATTTCTGGTCCATGGTTTTTTTCACTTCTGTAAACCTAGACTCTTCCCATCAGCCACGCCGTTCGCATTGCAGAACTCTGCTTCTTTCCGCATGGCAATTGAATGTTCCAACGCGTCAGCGCCAAACGCAGGAAAGATTCAGAATCGAGGTGAAATGGTGGCACAATCGGCGAGTGCATTTATTTTAATTCCAAACCATACTCACACAACAAAGGGGTTGTACCGAATTCAGCGAGTCATAGCAGTGGCCTGAATCAATTCGGCAGAACTTTCAACTGCGATGAACAGAGCTGTGGAACTGGCATGTCTGCGTTGTTATTGACCATTTTCTGAGATATTTTATTGAGTTTGTGACAGAGAAAGTATTTATTGTGTCTTCCTTCCTAAAGTTAACGTTGCATAAATAGAAGTTGTTGTGATTCCTCTTCATGACTTTTTTTTGCTGACGTCTGTTCTTGGTTGCTGCTGTTGCAGCTGCAGCTGCAGTTGTCGTTTTCTTGCTGTTCCTGACGTTTCTGTTCTCGATGCTGAGGCTGTTGTTGGTTTTCTTGTCCACACTGGCGTTCCATTGGCGGGTGAGGTTGAGTTCATTGATCGGTTGCCCATTCACACAATTGACAGTGTCCCGAACGCTGACAAAGTCCAACTCACAGGCTTGGATCTGACCGTCATCTCCTCGGCTTGTGCTGCCCATCTTTCTCGATGATTGTCTTCTTGTTGCTTTGTTATAGAGTCAAAGTTTCACAGAATTATAAGGCACGGAAACAGGTCATTCGGCCCAATATACATGCTGACCATTGTGCTTACAGGATGTAATCGCATTTGCCTAAATTTATTCCCCATCATTGTAAACTTTTCCTATCCATGTACGTGCCCACATGACGTTTTTAGATTCTAAATGTACCGGCCTGTGCCATTTCCTCTGACATATCGTTCCAAACACACACCGTCCACTGTGTGAAAGACTTGTCTCTCGGATCCCTCTTACATCTTGTCACTTTAAATTTTTATTCAGTTGAGAGATTTGGGCTTCGCAGACTGAGCCAGTATTTGATTTCAATTCCGTAATTGCTCTTGCGTAGGTGGTGGGGAGCTGTTTTCTTGAACGCGCTGCAGTCCTTGAGTTGTGGGTATTCACCACAGTGCTGTTGCGTAGGGGAGTTCCACGAATTTGACCCAGCGACGGTGAAAGAAAGGCAAAATACTTCTAAATTGGAATGGCGTGTGGCTTAGAGGGCAACTTCCAGATGGTGGAGTCCCCATGCTTTTTGGGGCCATGTCGTTCCATCTGGTGGAAGTGTTGGGTTTGGAATGTGCTGTCTTTGGATTTCCGATCAAGGCGGGCTGCTCCATCCGGTATGCGTCGAGATTCCTGGGTGATGTTGTAGATGCCCTCGTTCAGGGCAGTGAAGAATCTTCTACCACCTTAAACCTGGAGTTCGATGCTCCATTGCCCTGGACACAAGCCTGTTTTATCTATGCCCCTCGGTAGTGTGAAAGGTCATGGATGTCACGTGACATCTTTGAGCACTGGTCGAAAACGACACCACTTTCAATCAAGGTTTGGCTCCACCCCTGTCCCTTTGGGCACATCTAAACATTGGCTTTTGTGAAACACTTTTGCACCTGGTCCCGAGCGATTAGCTTGTTTGAATCACCTGGGCTGGCTCCCCTGCCAGCCCTCCAGCAATATAAAGAGAGCTACATGCTTGTTTTCTTTCTTTCTTGTCCTCTCCGAAAGATGTTGATGTAAGCTGTGCACTGCTAGAGAAATTAGTTAAGTATCCCTGCGACCACAAAGCCGATGCTTGTACAGAGTCAGGGGGTCAGGCATTGTATTGTGTTTTTCCATGATCATTTGTAACCAGTTTGGTGTGTGTCTGTATCTCATCCCCGTTGCGATTTCCCCACGTTCGCGATCACCCGTGGGTATGTGTGCGAGTGTGCATCCCTTCCCATTCGTTCTGTCTCCGCGCTTGTCGTTGGGAATATATCATTTTTATAACTCCAAAGACTGTTCCCAGAGTCCTTGGCCTTTTAATACCTCAAAGAAAGTTTTGTCACAACACTCTCATAATTTTATAAATCTCCTCAAGGCAAAAGTCTGCAAGACCCCTTGGAACGTTGTATATGTCATGAGAAGGTATATACAGCGTAGATATTCATAACCATTTTTCGACTGTTGAAATGTCAAGTAATAGAGGGCACGGGCTTCAAAGATTGAGTGGAAAAAATTAAAGGGGATGTTCGGGGTAAGTTTTTGATCTGACGGTGGCAGCTGCCTGGACAGAGTTGACGGGCTGTGGTGGAAGCAGAGACGATTATGGCCTTTTGGAGGTTTTAAGTTGGGCAAATTGAATATGCATAGATCTAGGGAATATCGACCATGTGCATGCAGAAACTGATTAGTCCAGGCAACCAGCACATCTCTGTTGCCTTTATTTAAGAATGTTAATCGTAGGAAACCGAGAAATTATAGGCCGATGAACCTTAGATCAGCAGTAAGGAAATTATAGGAGAAGATTCTCAGTACAGGATATAATCGCATCCAGGAAGGCAGAACGTCTGAAGGAGTGTCACCATGGCTTTGTCTGCCGGACTTTCAGTCTTACAACTCCATTGAGTTTTTTTGAGGGATTGCCGAAGATGATCGATGAGGGTCAGCAGTGCACATGTACTTTAGTAAAGGTTTCGAAAATCGTCCTCATGGAGAATCGGCTGATCGAGATGATTGAGGCACGTGGGATCCATGGACACCTGCTAGAATAGATTCAAAAATGACTTGACCATAGCAGATAGAGCGTAGTGGTAGAGGAGTGTTTATTCTTATTGGAGATCTGGCGACCAATCATGATCTTTAATGATCAGTGCTGGAATCTCTGTTGTTTGTAATACAGATAAATGATATCGATGAAAATATTGGTGGTTCAATAAGTACGTTGGCTGAAGGCACAACAATTGACTGAGTTGTGTTTGGTGATGAAGGTTGTCAAATGATACATCAGGATATAGTGCAGTTGGAATTATGGGCAGAGAAATGGCAGCTGGAGTTTAATCCGGATAAATCTAAGCTGATCTATTTTTGGAGGTCAAATAGAACCATAGAACCATACAGTACAAAACAGGCCCTTAGGCCCACCATGTTGTGCCGTCCATCAACCACCCTCACACTATCTAAACCTTTCCTCCCGCATATCCCTCTATCTCACATTCTTCCATGTGCCTATCCAACAAACTCTTGAATCTGTTCAATGTATCTGCCTCCACCACCACCCCAGGCAGTGCATTCCATGCACCAACCACTCTCTGGGTGAAAAAACTCCCCCTGACATCTCCCCTGAACCTCCCACCCATAACCGTAAAGCCATGGCCTCTCGTCTTGCGCATTGGTTACCTGGGAAGGAGGCGGTGGCTGTCTACTCTATCTATTCCTCTCAATATATTATATACCTTATATATTATATACCTTATATTTTATATACCTTTTATATATCAAATGAAAGAGAAAAAGACACAGTGAACTGCAGGACGCTCAGAAACATTGATTTGCAAAGTGATCTTGGGCAGGATTTCCAGAAATCTATGAAATTGACAAATGAAGTAGAAAGGCTGGTAAAGAAGGCATCCGGCACACTTGCCTTCATTGGTTGCCGCACTGTGTTTAAAGTTGGCAAGTGATGTTGCATTTGTACAGACGTTTGGTTCGGCCACATTTGGAATACTGTCCGCAGTTCTGTTCGCCACTTTACAGAAAGGTTGAGGAGGCTTTGGAAGGGAGCAGAAGTTCATTAAGATGTTGCCTGGATTAGCTGCAACGAGAGGTTGGGCAACGTCCGTTGTTTTCTTTGAAGCACAGGAGGCTGAGGGGCGACCTGAAAGAAGTTTATCAAGTGATGACAGGCATAGATAGTGTAGATAGTTGGATTCACTTTCCCAGGGTAGAAATGTCAAAGAATGGAGGGCACAGTGTTGCCAGAGGGTAAACTTTAAAGTTTACATGGTGTGTTTTTATTTGCGCAGAGTGGTCGGTGTTGAGAACGCGCTTACCGGGGTTTGTTGTAGAAGCAGATCTAAGACGGACGTTTTGGAGGCGTTTTGACAGCCAGACGAACAGGGTATAGATCATGTGCAGGCAGATGGGATGAGCTTAAATTAGCATCATTGTCGGCACGGACATGATGGGCCGAAGGTTCATTTTCTCTGTTGTAATGTTTATGTTCTGTCACAGATTACACCTACTTCTTGAAGACAGTCATCGAGCGTCGGGAAACTCCCCGCTTGAAATGTCGAAACATTCTCGACCCTTGTCCTCTGCATGAACACTTTTTCTTTGTCAGAGGGTAAAGTTTGTTTCACTTTGTCAGAGGATAAAGTTTAATGGAGATATACCTGGCAAGTTTTTGTTTTACACAGGAACGCTTTGCCAGGGAATGTGGTGCAAGCACATCCGAGTGCAACGTTGAGGACGCGTTTAGACAGGCAGGTAAATACGATATTGATCATTTGCAGTTAGATGGGATTAATTTAAATTGGCATCATGTTCGGCACCGACAAGGTGGGCCGAAGGGCCTGTTCCTGTTTTTATTTACTGTTCATGTTCTCTTACTTATTAAACCTATTAACCGACTTCTCGAACGTTTCCAGTAACTGAACCTCCGCCACCTCCCTGGCTTGAAATGTCGAAACATTTTTGCCATCAACTTCTGACTGAAGAAATTTCCTCTCATCGCTCATGAACGATCGACTCTTTGCATTTGAACAGTGGCTTTCGGGTCCAGAGCATTTCTACGGTCCAGTTTGATCAATTAATACCACCTGGTATTGCCGTGGTCTTAATCCTCCCACGTGGCACCTGAAACAGTAAGTATTTAGATACAAATAAAAATAATCGCGTGCAAGTGGAGAATTAATGTTCTGCTGATCAACCTGCTTGTACTTTCCCTGTGAACTGCAATAAAGAGGTGTTTGATATCTGGAACTCATATGGATTGATGAATCCGCAGGACCGGTTAATCTATCCTAAATCACAAAGACAATCAAGGGGAGAGGTGGCTGAGGGCCTGACAGAGATATTTACCTGCTCGTTAGCCAGAGGCAACACCAGAATACTATCAGGTTGCTTGTGTTGTCAGATTAAAAAAAGACAGTGGAAACAAACCGGGTGACTGGAGGCCGGTGAGACTTATGTCAGTGGGAGGGAAATTATTGAAGACAATTCGAAGCGACAGTATTTAGGACACATGCAATGGCAGGGACTGACTCTGAAATGTTGCGGATGAATTTATTGTCATTTGCACAAGCACATGTAGTTGCACAGGTGCAATGAAAAGGTACTTGTATTGTTCCGTGCGGGAGAAATCCTGTCTCATTAATTTCAGCTTTGTTTTTGAGGAGAAAACAAAGGAACTGTTGAAGGTAGGATGGTAAGATATTGCCTTTGTGGACTTTGGTAAGACATTTGACAATCCCGAATAGTAGGCTGGTCCGAAAGGTTCATGGTCGTTTGATCAAAGACAAGCTGGCTATTATGATCCAAAATTGTCTTGGTGATTGGAGGCAGACGATAGTGGTGTTGTTTGTTAATTATGATGAAAGGCCTGTGACTATTTGTGTACGAGGAATAGGTGCGGAGGTCTGAGGTTTATGACAGGCAGCAAAGGCTTGGATGTGAATGTGGGAGGAATTATTATTTCTGCGTCCGGCACGAAAATTGGTGGTGATCTCGATGGCGAGGAATGTTACCTGAGGCAACATCAGTTCATAGATCCGGTATAAAATCGGGCAGAGCGTTTGTCAGGCGGAATGTAATCCCAACAATTTGAGATGATGCATTTTGTGAAGTTAAATCGGGGTAAGACAAATACAGCAAATGGGAGGGCAGCAAGAAATGTTGATGGACAGAGAGACCCAGAGGTTCAAACCCAGTTCCATCGAAATGGCAACACAGGCCAATCGTGTGTTGAAGGCAGCAGCGGGTTCACACCATGAACCTCCTTTCGTCCGGATACAAAGGTGTTAACTGAAGATGTTTGTTCAGTGAGGGTAATTACCGTCCATCTGCCAGGAGACCGGTTGCGCCACCCTGGGGTTCCCACTTATGTTAAAATGGATTCCTTTCGATGATATATCAGTGTCAGTGGGAACAGCACCTCCGGCACTGAGGGAGAGCAGCAGCTCCCCAGAGAAAGATAATTTGCAAGCTGCGAACAATAATGCGAGGTGGTACAGGAATGGTTAGGAATCTGTGAATAACAGAGTGTGAAGTTCCAGTCACCGATACTAATCTGGGAAGAGTGATGTTTAGTGTGAAAGGACTGGGTCGGGATCGCGAAACAGTCAACTGGGATATTACAGCTGGGATGTGAAAGGCTGTCTTCCACTATGCTGTCTATACTAATTCGAATGATGCTCGGATAAAAATGGAATACTCGAATCTATTATTTACTCTGTACTATTCAGCCAGTCTACCATCCTATCCCAGTGTAGCGGTCAGCCTAACGCTTTACAGCGCTAGCGACCCGGGTTCAAATCCGGCCGCTGTCTATAATAAGTTTGTATGTTCTCCCAGTGGCTGTGTGGGTTTCCTCCGGGTGGTCCGGGTTCTTCCACATTCCAAAGACGTACGTGTTAGGAAGTTGTAGGGGCGTGCTATGTTGGAGTAGGAGGCGGGGCGACACTTGCAGGCTGCCCCCCAAATCACTACGCAAAAGATGCATTTCACTGTGTTTCGATGCACATGTAACTAAAAGATATCTTACCTTGTTGCTGTCAGCTAAGTTTCTGTCCAAATACATGACGATAAACAGGTGAGATGCAGTGGTTAAAGGATACGGTAAAGATATGTGACAAGCCGACAGTCACTAATATTTCCAGTTAATGATGCTGAACGTCCTCAGTAACTGGGCTTCGGTTGAGGAGGTGTAATGCGTTGACCTGGTCCGTGTACCATTATCATTGTCTTGAATGGAGTTTATCGACCTGTTTTTTCTCCTTCATTTCTCGATGCTAGTTTTTTTTTAAATATTGCAAACAAGTCCACAAGGAATTTGATTAATTCGGTGAACCATTGCTAACTGCATTTCAGTTCTTGTAATTCACATTCTCCTCACTGTGGCCGCGTGTTTGTTGATTTGTCTGCAGCCGTCAGAATTGGCCACTGCCACCGCTAAACTGATTTTATTTTATTGCTAATGATCTTATTTCAATACTTTTGAAGCTTGTGGCTTCCTGCCGCCTCCATCATCCTCCCGCGAACTACGTGCGGTTTAATCAGGTTGTTCTGTCGGGGACCCAGCTCAATTTCACGACAATATCGAGAGCGGCTGCGTTATGATCCTAACCCAAAACAGGTTCTGGCCTCGAGACCCTGACGCTGGCTCGCTGGGTAATAGAAAGATGGAGAAACCTCGGCTGATTCACGCAAACTGACACAGTGTCGCTGCAGAAAGAACAGGAGTAGTGACCGGGTCTCCAACCCACACGCACACAGCTTCACATTGTGATCAGCTGCACTCTTACCGATCACCGAATAATGGTCAGGATCAGAAACCTGGGCAGATTCCGTATTTGGACAAGGTCAATGTATTCCCACTCTCTTAAATTTGATCCTTATTAACGTGAAAACATTATGCATTGTTGACTCATCAGACATCTCTACTGGACCGCCTGACCTCTGCTATTCATCTGTTATTGATCGAGGTGATGCCGTTATTTTCCAGTGAAAGTTGATATCTCTAAACTGTGATCTCCATCTTCAGCTGTCAACCCCTGTCCCAGGTAAAATGATCTTCAAGCGTGAATTCAAGAACTGGTTTCTGGCTTTTATTTCCCTCTGAATTTTCCAATGTTGCTCCAAGCCGGATGTCCTGTTTCCGTTTATTTCCCTCTTCTCGGTGAACGTGCTGACCATTGCGGTCCTCTTCCCAGGAAAATGCGGTCTCTCCAGAGGCGTCACTCGTCACCTGATGGCCATGGCAACGGCGGATTTACTGGTCGTTATCCTCGACCTCATACTGGTTCAGATTCGGACTGTTTATCGACGATCGTTTTATTTCTTACGGTATATCCGAGTGTGCAACATCCACGCCGTCCTAATTTACGCAGCCACCAACTGTTCTGTCTGGTTCACCGTCACTTTTACATTTGATCGATTTGTGGCCATTTGTTTCCAGAAGCTGAGATTTAAATTTTGTACCAAGAAAACGGCTGCTGTGGTTCTGGGAACCATGACTGTGCTGTGCAGTTTGAAGAACGTTTTCTGGTATTTTATGCTCAGCGGTCATTATCGCCTTCAAAATCACCCGTGATTTTGCTTTGGGAAAGGCATTAGCTCGTGCTCGCTGGCATGGACTGCAGTCGAGTTGCTCCATTATCTTCTCACCCCTGTGATCCCATTTGTCCTCATTCTCCTGCGCACTGCTTTGACCATCAGACACGCTGTTGTTGGTGAGCAGAGGTCGCAGGAGACACCAAGGTCCTAGCAGTGGGGAGAGTCCCAGAAACCCGGAGATGGACAACAACAAGAATTCCTTCATTCTCTGGTCATCTCGGGGAATTTCATCCTGTTGTGGGCGCTGCTTACGGTTTATCGTATGATGTTCCGACTGTGGTATTCAAATGTTTTGAATTCTGGATATATTTCGGTTGGTAGACCATCTGTTGTCATTCGGGAACTGGGCTACATACTGCAGCTCCTGAGCTGCTGCACAAACACGGCACTTTACGTCGTGACCTAGCCTAAGGTCAGGAAACAGCTGAAGGAGGTGGTGACATCTCCCCTCACTCTCATTGTAAAATGCAGTCAGCACCGGGGTTCCGAGGCATCCATGCATGCTCCACCTCATCCGCTATGTAGTCCCTTACTCCACAAAAAAATGGGGACAAAAGCTACCCACAGTGAGTGTCCGCTGAATATTTAGAGACCCCTCCCTCACCCAGTCCATAAATCGGTCCCCCCATCAGCCTCCATGGAGATACATGTGGTCCACGTGTCCCTCTGGTTAACCACTTCACTCAACCGTTTCATTCCGCCACACCGGCACCCCCTTCTACCCACCACAGAACTTCACCACCACCACTAGGATGCAGCACCACACTAACTCCAACATCTCCAACAATAACATAACCCCTACCACTACTAACATCCCACTACCCCACCACCTCCAACACCAACACCCCCACAACCAAACCCAAACACCACCACCACGATCCGCAACAGTAACAACCCCACAGCCACCCAGAGAGCTTTTCACCCAGATCGTGGCTGCAGAATGGAATGCACTAACTGAGGGGGCAGCATAGGCAGAGACACTTGCATTTAAACAGTATTTAGACGAGCACTGGACTCACTGAGGCAATGAATGATACTGCCCAAGTGCTGGTAAATGGGAATAGAATACATGGATACTTGAGTCTGGATCGGTCTGGACCGGATGGACCGAAAGGCCTGTTGGTATGCGGCGTGTCTCCAGGAGTTAAAGACCTGGGGAATATCATTATGATCGGTTAAACTAACGGGGCAGGTTTGAGGGGCCAGGTGGCCTCCTCCTGCTCCCATTTTGTTGTATCCTGGTGTAAAGAGGTGGAGTGGTCTGAGGTGATTCTAGAGCAGAGAGATGAAGGTCAGTGCTGGAGAATTTAATTTCAAGAGTCTGAAGGGCGCAGTGATGGGAGTGCAGATCTATCTCAATGGGTTGTAAGGCCAAAAGAATTGCACACGCTCTCCCAGTCCCAGCTTTCTCACCTCAGCCTTGCTTGTCTATGTTACTCATTGTTCCCTTGTGGCTTTGTCTCGTTGTCAATGACGTTGTCTCCGCCTCTGACACGGACAGCCCATCGCTCTCAGCTTCCTACAACAAAGACAACACCAGTAAAGGTCACGATTGGGCAGCTGGCTTTGCCTGTTGGAAGTTTAATCGCTAAAAGGACTTGGAGAAAATTGACGGGACAAACCTCACACTAGACCAGAAACATATCTCATTGGCAATTTTGTGTGTCTACGGGAAGTTCAATGGGATAATATTTTGTAATGTATTAAATGGAACTGGTCACATATCGTCCATTGAAACAAACCATATCCAGCCTGTGATTGTGATCCGTATCAGCTCCTACAGCCCGATTCAACCGACCCGATCACACTAACCTTCCGTGACAGTCCTCCTCATGTATTCATCCAACCTGTCTCTGAAAAGAAAGTGTTGAGGGGAAGGTAAATGGTGCATCTGCGCAGGATAAATCTGTATTCGTCTTGGACACTTGGCTGAGTATACGGGAGATGGTGAGAGAGGGATGATCCACAGGATGAATCCCTCACATCAGCACTGTGGCAGTGTTGAACACTGGACTGTGTTTACAGAATTCAGTTGCGAATCGATACCCTTCATAGCGAATGAATTCTGAGGAATCTAAAGGTTGACTGTTATCCAAATAGAGAGACTTTTCAAATAAACACAGTTCAGAGGGATTGAGCTGTTCTTTCGAATGAAATGCTGGGGAAGTAAGCAGAACGGTGAAACAATCAGTTGATAAAGTGACTGATATTTCGGTACGTGTTATGAGGAAACTGGAGTTTATCAACAGGGAAGTATTGTCACAACTGTACTGCGTGATAGTTAGGCCACACTGGAATATTATGTACTTTTCAGTCTCCACGTTTATAAAAGAGGACGCAGGCACTGAAAGAAAGCAAATAAATCTGCAGCTGTAGGAAACTGAAACAAAAACAGAAATGATGGAAGAACTCAGTCAAGCAGCAAAGAGAAAACAGTTTACTGCTGTGTGTCAATGATCCTTCCTCGAGACTGGCGGGGGGGGGGGAGTGAGAGGAGGGTTTACTGGTTTCAAGACAGCTGTGTGCATGAGTGAGGTGCAATATGTAAGGCTACATGGAGAGATAGATCGGGTGATTAAAAAAAGCATGAGGACTGAACAGAGAACATAGAACAGGCCCTTCTTCCCACGATGCCCATGCCCGCCCTGATGCCAATTTAAGCTAATGCCATCTGCCGACACAGGATCCATATCCGTACATTCGCTGTCCGTTCATGTGTCTGTCCAAATATCTCCGAAACATTTCGATGATGTTTGCTTCTGCCACCGACAATGTTAGACGGTTGAACAGGCCGAAAACTGTCAGTATGAAAAAATGGCTTGTAATTCTTCTTTTAACATTCTCCCCTCAACCACACCACTCCCCCCACCAACGTTAAACATATTACCTCTAGTATTTGAATTTTACACGCTAGAACAAAAGATTCTGACTATCTAAGCTATCTATGCTTCTCATATTTTACTTAATATCCATGAGGTCACACACAGCCTGCCGCACTCCAGAGAAAACAATCTAAGTTCGTCCAACTTATTTATCGCTCATAGAGCCACAAAGCTATACAGCATGCAAGTAGGCGCTTCGACCAACTCGCCCATGCCGAAACTCTTGTCCAGCAAGTTAGTTTTATCTGCCTGCGTTTGGTCCGTAGCCATATAAATCTCTCCTAACCATGTACTTATCTGGATGGATTGTAAATGATCCTCAACCGCTATTTCTGACACTTCATTCCAAATGTGCACCAGTCGTTTGGTGAAGAACACCCCCCACACACCCATGTCCTGTTTAAGTTTCGCATGTTAAGCCTCTAATGTATAACCTACGATTCCTGATTTTTTCTTCGCGACCCTTCCTGCGAAAAATACTCTGCTTTCACCATGTCTAATCCCTTATAATCTTATGTACCTCTGGCAGGTCACCCCGAATCTCTTACGTTCCAGGAAATATCGTCTACGCAGCCTCTCCTTGTAACTCATACCTCCAAGTCCAGGCAACATCCTGGTAAATATTTTTCTGCACTCTTTATCGTTTAATTCCATTTTCCTGCAACAGGCTGACCAGAACTGTACACAACACTCAAAGTGCGTCCTCACCAACGTCTCATATAACTGCGAAACAGCTTCCCAACTGGTGTAGCCAATGCCCCGACCGATGAAGTCCAACCCTGTCTACCTATGACGTCGCTTTCAACGAACTGTGCAGTCCTAGGTCGCTCTGTTCCATAACACACCCTATGGTCCTTCCATTCATTGTATAAGTCCTAACCTGATTTGATCTCACACAATGTAATACCTGGTATTTACCGAAATTCACAGCCGTTTGCCACTCCTCAGCCGAATTACCTCGCGAATAATGACCCCCTATAATTGTTCATAACCATCCACGTTATCAACAACACGAGATTTTTTCGAATTATCCGCAAGCCTACCAAACATGCCTTGTACATTCACATCCAAACCGTTTGTATAAATTACAAACAAGAAGGGTCTCAGCACCAAGCCCTGTGGCACAGCACTAGACACAGTTGTTCAGTCCGAGAATCAACACGAGACCATCACCCCCTGCTTCTTACGAGTGAGCCAATAATAAATCCAATGGACTATCTCCTCCTGGATCCGATGTCATCTGACCTTCCAGACGAGCCTGACATGAGGGACCTAGTCAAAGGCTTTGCTCAAGTCCAAGAAGCGACATCCAATGCTCTACCCTCATCTATATTGTTGTTACCTCCTCGAAGAACTCCAAGAGATTTGTCAGACAGGGCTTAACAATCAGAAAGCCGTGCTGACTGTCCTGAATCAGACCCCAGCTCTCCAAAACTTGGAAGATACTGTCCCTCGGAACCCATAGCTGATGTAAGAGTCACTGGCCTGCAGTCTCCTGGCCTGTGTTTGCTACCCTTTTAAAGTAATGTTACCACATCAGCCACTCTCCAGTACTCTGGATTTCACTTGCGGCCCAGAAATTAAGCAAACCTTTCTGCAAGAGCCTCTGTAATTTCTTGTTTAGCTTCCAACAAGGTTCGAGAATGCACCAGGTCAAGCCCTGGGGGTTTTCCACCTTAATGCACTTGGTCCACCAAAACCTCCTCCCTGTTAATTTGTATTTGGTCCAAGACAACGTCACTCATTTCACTCATTCGCTTCCATCGTCTACGCCACTGTAAATACTGAAGACAAATATTAATGATAAATCTTTCCCAATTATTTTGGTTCCACGCACAGACAGCCAGGCTGATCTTTACCGGGACCTATTCTCTCCCAACCCACCCTTTTATCTTCATATACCCACAGAATGTCTTGGGACTTTGCTCAGCTTACCTGATCGGCCCCTCGCATAACCTCTGTTCGCACTCCCAACTTCTCTTCAAGTGCATTCCTACAATACTTGAAGTCATCTAGAGATTCACTTGTTCCCAATTGCTGATGTGCAATGTATGCTTCCCTAGTTGTTTTACAAGAGCCTCAATATACCTTGTCAATCAGTGTCAACGAACCTGCAGCACTGCCCTTCACACCAACAGGAACATTCAGACTCTGAACCTTTGACATCAAACTTTGTTTGTAAACTGGACTTGCCGCAATATCCCCGCGGAGAGGTTTGCCGATGCCACTCGGTCGGGATCAAACTCGAGCGGCAGGGAAGTGGGTCAGCGACTCGAGCGATTGATAGGAAGGTAGGTGTTCGGTCAAGTGATGTGAAAGGAAGGGGCGGCAGGGCCAGTTTAAGAAACACTGAGTGGCTCATAGGCTGATGCGTTAATTTAAATGCAGGGATAATTATGAGCAAAAGAGATGAATTTAGCGGCTGAATTAGGGCATGGAACTATGATGGGATATCCATTACAGAGATATGGTAGACCTTAGATGTCCTCAAAATTCCAGAATTATGATGTTTGAGGCGCAGAGAGAGGGATGTAAATTCGTGGCGGATCTGCACCACTGATCAGGGAGAATGCACAGCAGCTCTAGGAAAGGGCATCCTGGAGGTCTCATCCACTGACCCATATGGTAGTGCTCAGAAATGAGGAAGATGCAATCCCGATCATGGGGCTATACTATTCACCTGCCAGCGTGCGATAGATATTTAGGCAGGTTATGGAAATATGTAAAAGCTACAGCGAAATCACAGTGAATGATTTTGATTTCTACAGTATTGACCGGTCTCTCTTTGTGCCAGACGCTTAGGTGGTACATAATTTGTTAGCTGCATCCGGGAGGGTGTATTGACACAGCATGTGGATCATCCAACCAGGTAATGGGCCATACTAGATTTGGAAACAAACCTGGCCATGTGATCGGAGTTTCAGTGGGAAAGCATTCTTGGGACAGTGATCACATCCGTAAATTTTCAGATAGTTATGGATAAGTATCGTACTGTATCTTGAGGGAAAGTGCTGAACTGGGGAAGCTTAATTATAAGTGTTGGGCAGGAGCTGCGGAGAGCAGATATTTTGAGACAATTGCACACCTGACATGCGAGAGTCGTTCAAAGGCCGCCTGGTGAGAATTGAGGACCAGCATGTTCCGTTGATGAAGAAAGAAGAGGATGGGACGGTTCAAGAAAGTTGGATGATAAATATTGCAAATTCAATGAAAAAGAAAGAGGAAGTACATGTAAGGTTTGGGAAGCTGAAATCGGAGCGGGCTCTTGTAGAATATAAATACATGTTATCTGAGCGGAACTGCAGCAGGGCACACTTCCTGCAGACAGAGTCACCAGAACATTTGAAATCTCTCTGATTGTTCACATCTCAGCTGTCACAGGAGCAACATAACAGTTCACTAAATGCCATTACTTCCCCTTTTAACTGCAAGTAGATTCAAGAAAAGGAAAAGGGGATTAAATTACACCGGTCTGTGACATCCTCACCCTCATACGCTCCCTCACATTCAACAGCTCCCTCACCCTCAGCCGCTCACTCACCATCAGCCGCTTTCCCTAATGTCGTATACGCGGGGTCATCCGGCTGAAAGACAAGTGAAGTGGAGAACATTAGAGGCGGCGCTTTACCAGTTGTTAGCGTTCATCCTGGCCGGACTTGAGCAGCTGGCAGGACATATCAGGGCCGGGGCTTCACCAGCTATCATCCCTCATCAAGAAATATGCCTGAAATGCTGCAAACGAACACCAGGAATGTGGCTTCCCCAACACACACCTCACATTAGGGGTGGGGCTACTAGCCGTCAACACACATCGCAGGAGGATCAACGAGCCCCCAGTTCACTCCGGTCGTCCTGCTTCTTTGTCCGAAAAACGTCCTTTCCCTTTGCATTTGAAGCCGGAGGGATAGTTGACAGTGTTACCTCATCAGAACACCAGCGATTACGCTGACCCCGGGAGTGTGTCATGGGACTGGCTGCAGAGGTTGAAGAAAAGCCTCACAGGGATCTGCGTTAAAGCTTTACTGGCGTTGTTGACAACACACCTGGGCGATAGTGTGCCTCTCCGGTGGCCGCACTACAGGGAGGATATTATTAAGCTGGAGTGCAGAACAGATTCACAATGATGTTCGAGTCAACGTCGTACAGTGATACAGTATACAACACGAAAACATGCCTTTGGGCGCAACGTGTCCATGACGACCAGGATGTCAATTTGAGCTGTTCCCCTTCGCCTGCGTTTGGCCGAAAGAATCACAAATATGTTTCCGTGATTTGGGGGAGGGGGGGGGGGTTGAGTTATAAGCAGAGACTGGATGTGCAGTTTTTACCCCTCTGTAACGAAGGAGGACTGTAGAAGTAGAAAAATCACAGCGGCCCTCGACGAAGTGAATGGTCACAGTATTTTTCCAAGAGTAGGGGAGAGAATATCTCGAGGGCACATGTTTTTAGGGAGAAGGACAAGATTTAAAGGGTATCTGAGAGGCAATGTTTTCATACAGAGGGTGGTGAATGGTGGGTAAATGGAACTAGCTTCAAGAAGAAGTCGAAGCGCATCCAATAACAACTTCTACAATACCCTTGGACGTATGTGAAAAGGAAAGATTTAGACTGATACGAATCCAACACAGGCAAGTGGGATAGATTGGCACCTTGGTAGGCAGGAACGTCGGGCCGAAGGGCCTGCTTTCGTGATGTATATTTCTATGATATGATTCTACGTCTGTCTAAATATTTCTTAAAATTGATGTGGTATCTGTTTCAATCACGTCCATGAGCCGGTTCCAGGCACCAACCCACTCTTTGTGTAAAAAGCTTGCATCGCAAATCTCATGCACACTCTCCTCCTCCAACGTTGAAGATAGACCTTCTGATGTTTAACATCTCCACCATAGGTGAGGGACTCTATGTATGCTTCTCATAACTTTATGCACTTCTATCAGTTCGGCCCTCAGTTTCCCCAGGAATCAACTAATGTTTGTGCAACGTCAGAGCTAATGCTGTCGAATCCAGGACACATTCGAGCGAATTTCTTCTGCGACCTCTCCAATGTTTCCACATCCGTCCTGTCATCCGGCGAATAGAACTCCACACAATACTCCAAATGTGGAGTATTGCAACACTGCAACACGACTTCCCAAAGTCCATACTCAACACGAGAACCAATGAAGTCAAGTGTACAGTGCGACTTATTTACCACCCCACCTGGTTCTGTTACGACTTTCGAAGAGCTACAGACTTGCAGTGCAACCTCCTTTTGTCCGTTAATGCTACTTATGGTCCTGCTATTTTTTTTTGTAAACTCCCTTATTACTTTTCACTTCCGTTAGTGCAACACCTCACAATTGTCCGTATTATTGTCCATATGCCATTTCTCAGCCAATTTCTCGATTGTAGATCTGCTGAATCTTTTCAACACCTTGCTCTCCATGCACAACTTCGTCAATTCTTGTGTCGTCTGTTGTCTCACTAATCAGGCTACGTACTTCATGAAGTACAACATCTACGCTCATACATGGCCACCCTTGTAATGTTATGGTTGATCGAGACCCATCACTGACACACTGATAATGTCACTGTTGATCCGCAACCATCGCTACCCACATTGATAATGTTACTGTTGATCCGCACCCATCACTGTCCACACTGCTAACATGATTACCTCTCCCAGATCATCGCCTATCCACAGGGTAACCGATGGACCGATTTTCTGTACAAATCTATTTTAAACATTTCTTGTATATAAACGTTACCATCCCTATATTTATCCCTTCCCTGATTCCCAGGAGAGAGATCCATGAACGTGAGAAATCGGTGAATATGTTAACAGAACAAATGGTACCCATTTACTTCTGGTTATTGTCTCGTTTGTGGATGAAGAGCAGGAGCACATGTGGGCTCACTGATTGTTTAACTTCACATCTGCATCCATCACAAACCTCATCCTAACTGTAGATGATCGTCAAATCAAATGAAAATCTGGATTTTTACTTCTCCAGGTACTGTATATCTCTCTCTCCAGTTACGCTTGAACCGTCTAACAGATGCGTACATTTCTGGTCACCACACTATAGACAGGATGTGTCAGCGCCGGAGAGAGGGTGCAGAAGAGATTCTTCAGGACTTTGCCCGGAAATACTCTGGAATCTAAAGGTGTGAATGCTGTCTGTGAACCAATATCCGGTCCGCCCAGACGTTAGATTGACTTTTAAGACCAGTTCATTACATCCTTATTGTCTACTTTGTGGGTTTTAATTTACATCTTCCTATTGTCAGGTTTGAAATAGCACGCTGGGCAAAGTGAACAGAGATACAGCTGGGATTCAGTGGCCGGAACAAATGTTCCCCACCCGGTAACCAATAATTTCCGAGTCTCCCCTATTGCAGGACGATGCAGAAACCAGTGTTACTGTGCGCTCACTTTCTGATATGAAAAACTATCAGTTACATATTCAGCCTTATATATTAGTGTTTCAATTATACGTCTGAAACAAGTATTTAACCTTAGTAGCCACTTTCGATTGTGAACCCCAAAGGAATGTGCATGGATTTGCCCTGTTTATCAGGCTGGAGATAGAAGCAAGATACATTTAGTGCTCATTAAATGAGATTGATTGCAGGTACTAGTGAGGCCTCATTTGGAATACTGTGCATAGTTTTGGGCCCCATATATTAGGAAAGATGTGCTGATGTTGGAGAGGATTCAGAGGAGATTTACGAGGATGATTGCCGGAATGAAAGAGCTTACGTATGATGAGCGTTTGCCGGCTCTTGGACTGTACTCACTGGAGTACAGAAGAATGAGAGGGGACCTCATAGAGACATTTAAAATGTTGAAAGGACTGGATAGAGTAGATGTGTCTGGGCTGTTTCCTTTGGTGGGTGAGTCCAGGACCAGAGGGTACAGTCTGAGAATTAGAGGGTACAGGTTTAAAACAGAAATGAGGATAAATTTCTTTAGCCAGAGGGTGGTGAATTTGCGGAATTCCTTGTCACGTACAGCAGTGGAGGCCAGATCATTGGAGGCGTTTAAGGAAGAGATAGATAGATATCTAAATAGTCGGGGTATCAAGGGATATGGGGATAAGTTCGGATATTGGGGTTGGAATAGTGTTTATTCCACCCCCCCAATTTCTCATTCCTTTTTCTATTTTCCCTTATGCTTCGAGCAGACTCGATGGGCAGAATGGCCTACTTCTGCTCCCTTGTCTCGTGATGTTGTGATGTACTGAACAGATGTAGTTATCCCGCTTCAGTCCAACATTTGTAATAATGTGAAAGAAACGGCTTGTTATCTGTTCGGGTATATCATGCAGCAATATGTGTTGGACATATGATCGATCATCATCAAATAATGTTGCTTGAAATCATGATGACCCACAGACCAACAAAACGTATTGAGCCACAGACATGGGAAGTATTCAAAAATGCATGTATACAGTACGGAAACAGGCCATTCGGCCCAACTTGTCCAATCCTTCCAACATAATTTTGAACTGGTCCCATTTGTTTGTGTTTGGTCGGTATCTACCTGAAACTCTGCCATCCGTGCACCTGCCCGCATACCTTTCAGAAGTTGTAACTGCACCCGTCTCTTCTGGCAGCTCGTTCCACATACTCACCACCCGCTGCGTGAAAAAGTTGCCCCTCAGATATACTTTAAAGCTTCCCCTCTCACTTTAACCCTTGCTCTTCAGTTTTACACAGGACAAAGGCCTCTGATTCTCCACCTTATCTCATGATTATATCTACCCCACTAAGTCTACCACAGCCTCCGACGCTCTAGGAAAAATTAAGTCACAGCCTAACCGGCATCTCTCGTTGAACTCCTTTCAACAGAATTTTTTCAACAGTGTTTGTCCCACAATTGTTTCCAATGTTGCCAACCGGAGAGGTTACTTGCAAATCTGCCTTGAAATCCACCAGAACGTATGTTTTCTGCAAATGTGGTCAGTGATGTCACTGGTGAACAAGTCCTTGTGCAGGAGTGGACTCCATAAACATTTGTTTTATTTGATCGCCAGAGAATCCTCTGGATAATCAAAAGCATTACCCTTGCTGTCAGCGATGCTCATGGAAAGGAGATTATATTGTCAGCGTGTAAAATGATAGCGATGGGTAAGCAGTTGTTTCAAAACCCCGGTCAGTGATGGGCTTGGATAAATAGTGGATTTACCCGGATGTTCACTGATAGTTATGGACAGGCAGTGAATTTACCTGTGTGTTCACTAAATGTTGTGGTCAAGCATGCTCAGCTTGGATTCGTCACTGAGCTGTTTTTGCTCATGTGTCTAAGCATTTTGAAAGGATGATCAAGTGGATTGACGAATGCAGGGAGGTAGACATTGTCCACATGGACATCGGCAATGACTGCGCTAGCCAATTGGATACAAAACTGGCTTATTGGCGTGAGTCATGTAGGGTTGTTTTTCAGACCAGAGCCTGTGGCCAGCGGTGTGCAGCTGGGACTGGGACTGGCTCCCCCGTTGTTTGTCATGTGCTTTACTGATTGGAATGATAACTTGCATGATTAGTAAGTCTGCGGACAACATCGAAGTCGATGATATAGTGGACGGTGAAGAAGGTCGTCGAAGGTGACATAGGATCCCAATCAACTGGGAAAGCACACAAAGGAATGGCAGATCGGATTTGACGGGGACAAGTGCGAAGTGATAGATTTTGGGACGTAAAATCAGGCCAAGCCGTCCAAAGTGAAGGTCAGCATTCACTGGTGAGGCTGGTAAGCGGCTGTAACGTTGGCGAAGCTGTGACAGTTCAAATAGTTATGTTCGCTTTAACTTCTGTCACTTTGCAGGCTGCTTCGCTTTCCCCTGCTGTGATGATCTGCCCTTATGTTGCTCTAGAACGGCGTGCTCAGCCTGATGTATTGCTTGGGACAACTTTATCATTAGCCGTTATATTTGGTGGAGAGAAACGGCAGAAATTTGGGCAGTTTCCCCAGCTGAGTGACCTCATCAGCAGGAGAGATTGCAGTGGCTCAAGATGTTCTATTGTTGTCATACATAACGATTTCAGGATGCATCAGTTTGTGATGATCTGATATTATTATTGCTCAACTGAAACGGGATAACTATGTTTGTTCAGAATCTATAATTAATGTGATTTGGAATGAACATAGTTGTGCCGTTCTACTGTATTCACTCTGGTAAACAGGGCAGGTTCAGACACGTTTCTCTGCTGCATTCATTATCGTAGACTGTGGTTACAATCGTGAATACTTGTTTCAGACACTGAATTGAAATTATAATACACAGTGCTGAAAATGAAAATCATGGCGTCAGCTCTGAAAGAGGGAGAACTGAAAAACTCCTCCCAGTCGGGAATATTAGTTCCAGCTGGTGAATACAAGCTGTAGCGCTGTCCATTCTGCAGTTCTTTGAGAAGTGATCTACTTCAAGCCAGGAAATCGGCAGATATGAATTCAGACTCATAAACCGACAACAATGTCGATCTGGCAGTAAATGGCAATCTAATTCGTTTGGTCTGTCCGCAGAGCAGTGCAGAGAGAGTTCTCGCATTTTCATATATCAGAGTATTTCCTCGGTACAATTTAATCAATTAATTCAAGAGAGTATTTCTCACCTCGTGGTTTATATCTTTCACACGTATAAACTTAAACAAAACCAAATATGATCAGGAGTAAATGGCAATAAAGGCTTATGGATCTGACAAACAATTAGAAAAATAGAAACATAGAAACGTAGAAAACCTACAGCACAATTCAGGCCCTTCGGCCCACAAAGCTGTGCCAAAAATGTCCCTAACTGAGAAATTACTAGGTTTACCCCTGGCCCTCTATTTTTCTCAGCTCCATGTCCAAAAGTCTCTTAAAAGGCCCTATTGTATCCGCCTCCACCACCGTTGCCGGCAGCCCATTTCACGTACTCACCACTCCCTGAGTAAAAGACTTACCCCTGACATCCCCTCTATACCTACTCCTCAGCACCTGAAACCTCTGTCCTCTTGGGGCCACCATTTCAGGGAAAGCCTCTGACTATCTACCCGATCGATGCCTCCAATCATCTTATATACCTCTATCATGTCGCCCCCATCCTCCGTCGCTCCAAGGAGAAATGGCCGAGTTCCCTCAACCTGCTTTCATAAGGCATGCTACGCATTCCAGGCAGCATCCTTGTAAATCTCCTCTGCACCCTTTCTACGGCTTCCACATCCTTCCTGTAGTGAGGGGACCATAACTGAGCACAGTACTTCATTCTATTAATTTATTTTGTTCATACTGTGAACTTGGATAATATTTAACACGGGTTGATGTTTAATCCCTCTGATTTCCAGGATAGAGCTCAGTGGTCAATAGATAACGAACTGGTGCACAGGCCATTCAGAAACAGTCAGTATCAGGACATTGATGTACCTGGCGCACACTTCCAGCAAGGGGTGCTGTGTCTGATAGGGAGGGATAGTACATTTGAGGTCACTGAAACATCTTGACACAACAAGTGAGTTCAACGATATATATGCGTTGGCAGGTAGGCCGCCCTGTAGTCCAGAATTGTCTATGCTCCGCAGTCAGTGATGTGTCTGCCATTTGGCTGCACATTTGTCAGGTAGATGGTCCGCGAGGAATCACAGAACATGTGATTGCAGTGATGCCTCGCAGATTCATTGAGTCGTACAGAAGGGAAACAGTCCTTTCGGCTGGACTCTCCATGTCGACCGAAATGCCTATGCACGCGAATCCCATTTTCCTTCATTGTTCTTAGATCCCTTCATTACATTCCTTTCCATGCACAAGTGTAAATGCCTTTGAAACGCTGCGACTATACCTGCCTCTAACACCTCCTCTGGTACAGTGTTCTGTACAGAACCACACTTTGTGTGAAAACTTGCCATTCATAATTCATTTCCCCCTTTCAATTAAAACCTATGTTCACGACATTTACAGTCCCCTATCCGGAGAAAAAGCCTGACCAACTGCCCTTATCTATGACCTTCATCATTGTATCAAACACTCTCAGGTGACCCCTTGAGAACTCAGTGTCAGCCCATCCAGCCTTTCCTCGTAACTAATGCCCTTCTTTCATGACAACGTTCCCCTGTATGCGTTCCGAGCTCACTTTAACGCCGCGCCATGCTTCATGTGATGTGGTGACCAGAACTACACACAAGACAACAACGATAGTTAAAGTGCAACTGAAGAGAGGGATTTACCAGGAGAAACATTTAAAATAGTGATATTTGTTTGTTTAGATGATCAGCCAAAGTGCAAGTCAGTTCAGTGGTGGACAGCGGATGGGACTTCAAATCATCAGTGAGTCCACTGCCGTTCTCAGAGATCAGCTGGAACCAAGGGAAAAACCGGAATGAAGTGTATATTCTTCGCGTGGTCACAATTTCCTCACTTTTCCATGGATCCTTCTTCTGGATATTATGGAGCAGATTCACATCACGATTAACCAGCGCAATTCCTTTTCCATTATATGTACAGCAATTCATTCCAACGGCAATATGCCCAGTAATCTTCCAGTGGGTAGGATTGTTGCAAATGTTGTCTCTGATATCAATACTGAATAGGTAATTTTGCAGTGTGTGACCGAACAGATAAGCTGTGTTTTTTTTGTTAGATGTCGAAGGAATAGGTCTGGGAAATAAAATAAATTAAAATTTGGTCACTGATTGTGCTTGAGATGGAAAGGAATTGACAGACCGGACAATGTAGGGGCCAGGTTGTGAGTGGGATTATCAGTGAGGTCAACTATGGGTATAAATAAACAGTGCCGTTCTCGAGTGGTCAATGATAGGTCTGAATATGCTGTGACATTACCAATGTGGTCAGTGCTGGGCCTCGAAAAGTAGTGACATTATAAGTGTAGTCGATGATTGGCTATCATATGCTTTGACATTATCAATGTGGTAACTAGAGACGCAGGAATGCAGATGTAATCTGGAGATAAATATAACCTGATTTAAGAGCTCAGAGGTTCAACAACATCTGCGGAGGCAAAGGGATGAGTCAAGTTTCAGGTAGAGACAGTGTATCAGCACTGACAGTGAGACGAGAGATAACCTGTATAAGTAGTTCAGAGGGAATGGTGAAGCTGGAGCCATGACGTGATGGGTGGAATCAGGTGAATGGGCAGATAGACCCAGTTGATGGGCTGGAAACGCAGCGAGATTATCAGTGTGGTTACTGAGGGGCTTGGATGAGCTTTGAAATGGTCACTGTGGTTAATGATGGGCCTCGATCAGCAGAAAAGGTATCGCTGTTGCCAATGATCGGTCTGGATAAGCAGTGCCATTTTCAGTGTGGTTAGTGATGGGCTTGGATAAGCAGATATTCTATCGCTGTTGTCAATGATCGGAGTGGATGAGCAGTTGCATTTGTCAGTGTGGGCAGTAATGTGCCTGGATCAGCAGTAATATCATTAGTCTGATCAGTGCAGGGCCTGGATAAGCATTAAGATTGGCAGCCTGGTCAGGTTTTGGCTTGAGTCGGCAGAAGAGTTAACAGTCTGTTCACTGATCTGTCAGGATAAGTGGTGATAATGGAAGTGTGATTTGCGATGGGTCTGGTTAAGCAGTGTCATTATCAATGCGTTCACCGTGCCTTGGGAAAGCACTGGCATTATCAGGGCGGACATCGCTGGCGCTGGTTGAGAAATGGTATCAGTGTGGTCAGTGACAGGTGTGGATGAACAGTGACATTATCAGCATGTAAGTAATGCGTCTGGATCAGCAGTGACATTTTCAATGCAGTTAGTGATGGACCTGGATAAGAAATGACATTGTCTCTGTGTTACTCTGTGTTTCTGTACAAATGGCGGCAGTACCTTTTCTTGTATTATATGAATGACATCAGAATTCTGACCTCGGCTGAGTATTTGGGGAAACACATGGAACAATGATAAGCAGCCATTGTCAATACTTTCTCCCAATGGTTTTTTTCTCCCATTGTGACTAAATAATTGTGGTATTGCCGTCGAGGTGTTCTTCTGAGCAAGGCTAAAGCAGCGAATACCCGAGTATCATCTGTGCTGAACATTGTGTGTGAGTTTGCTGATGTACCTGTCTTGGGACTGGCACAAGACCTGTGGTCAATGAATTAAACACAATTACATTGTCGAGGAGATGTGAGATTCGTAATATTTGTGCTTACGGAACGAAGTTTGCTGATACTTATTTTTCTGTGAGACCTGCTGTATTTAATTGCTTCAGTTGTGTGTTGGCTCACGCTATGAAGTTTATGGCCACATCCAGCTGATCAGGCATTATTTCCGCACACCTGTGTTACGAACTTAAACGGCAGAACCGTAGAGCACAGGCAAAGGCCTTACAGCCCACGACGTTTCTGCAGGACATAACGCTAATTTACGTTGCACATCTGCCTGCACGCTTTCCTTATCCCTCCATCCCCCGGCTTTTCATGTGTTTGTCTAACTGCCGGATTAATGTTGGTGTCGTCTGTGTTCCACCACTTCTCCTGGCAGCGCGCTCCAATCACCCCCAACTCTTTGTGCAAAACAAAACCATGTCGCACAAATGTCCTTCAAACTTTCCCTCTCACACCTTAATCTGTGCCCTCTAGAATTTGATATCACCACCATGGAATGAAAAAGGCTCAGACTATCAACTCGACCGTGCCTCTCGTACCTCTATTTGCTTCTATCCGGTCATCTCAAAGACTCCGACTTTCCAGAGAAAACAATCCAAATTTGTTCAATATTACCTTGTAGCTATTGGTCTGTAATACGGGCAGCCTCGTGGTGAACCTCTTCTTCAACATCGTCAAAGCCTTCACATTCTTCCTGCAATGCAGCGACCATAACCACACACAGTACTCCAAATATCGCCCGAATAAAGTTTCGTACACTTGTCACATGAGTTCCCGACTTTTACACTCAATTCCCTGACCTATAAAGGCCCGTATGCCGTACGGCTTCTTTCGCATTCTACGTGCACGTTTTGCCGCTTCCAACGACAAAACAATATGGATCACTTCACGAATTTGCCTGTCTTCCTTAAACAGGGTTCTTGCATTCTTCACTGTATCATTTTATTATATGTGATACGAAGTTACAAGCTGTAGTGTCCTAACATAGCGTAACTGAGGTCTGCCGAAAAAATCAGTTCTATTCTCTGCAAGGTCTGTTGAAGCAATGGGCAGGTTTATTGACAGTTTCACATCATTGGTTCTTGTGTGATAAGAGGAAGTTAAATAAATGGAGATCAGGCAGACGGTAGAGGACAGGGACAATCCGCCAACACAGCTTGTTGACTGAAATATTGAAAAGTTGGCATTTAACGGCGCCAGCGTTTTTTTTTAGCTGTCGTGGATATTCGGCTCAAATTTCCTCCATTATGGTCAAACAGCCGTTAGTGACTGGCGTCCGTTGCTACTGTGGGGGAAATGGTATTGGGCTCCTTGGAATGTTTTCTCGTCGTCGTGCATTATCTGTCTGCTGAATGCACCACATTGGCAATGGCGCTTTATATACGAATCTACGACAGGGGTGCATTCTTTACAATTGCAAGTGAAGAACTGGAACGGGTTGGTTCATCTGTTCAGTGGCTGTAATTTATCTCATTTGTGATGTGCAACAACTTTCTTCTGTTATGGTATGCAGTTAGGTAAATACAACATAATTAGGCACATTTCTGGTACTTTCAATTACAATGTTAAGTGCTTAAATATGCTAAATATTTGTTGTAAACGTGTAATAAAATGCAATCATGAAAATCTAAGCATTTCCTGTGATGAGGAGAGAACCGTGTAACGCTGTGCCCGTCGACCTAGAGCTGACGACAAGCTGACAAGCTTATATCATTAGATTCCCGGGTGCTGAATATTATTTCCAGCCACTGAATCCGAGCTCTGGCTTTGTTCGTACTTAGGCAACTCTCCACTTCAAACCGGAGAATGAGCAGAGCTGAATCCAACCTCAGAGCCCAGTGAACAAGAATGTAACAGGGTTGGTGGGAAATGACGGTACAATCGGCCTGCACTAGGAAAGTGGCTTGAGTAGAAACCTCGCACTCTGAGGTTTCAGTGCATTCCCAGATCCCAATGTTATCAAGGAATTGCTGAGTATTTCTCCCCTTCACTTGTGGGCTTAACACTCGTTCATGGAAAATCAAAGACAAAATGCCAAAGACAAATATAAACCATGTTTAGTTCAACGAGTTATATTTTCTTCCATTGAACCGCTCGCCTCCGACTAGCAATATTGAACAAAACACAATACTCTACAGTGTTTATTTCATCTACTTTCAAGGTTTGAATCTAGTGCTTGACAGATTTACAGTTGAGACGAATGATGCCCGGGATATTGAACCACTGTCGGTGTCAGATCAATGGTCAGGTCAATGTTGCACAGTTGAAGTCCACACTGATCTGTCTGACACGAAGTTATAGTATGTCACAGGTCAATGACACACCCGGTGGAAAACTTCAATTGAAGCAACGATGGAGCTGCAAAGTCATCCATCGACGCAAGAGCTCATACCAGGATATGTCAACATGCATCAAGTACATTATCTCCAGTCCACTAATGTCACCGTTGTGCAGCTGGAGTCCAAGTGAGGAAAGTGACGTACCTGGTGGGTGGCTGCATTCAGATGAGTCCCGTGATACAAATCTGGCTGATGAGAGATCTTCTACTTGCAGTGATGTGGCTGAGGGTGACTGATGCACCTGCAAGAGGAGATAAAATATAAATGGTCCAGTGACGCGCGTCAGTGATCATTTAGTGTACAGACCATCAGTCGATCCTGAGAACTCAACCTGTACCGTGTCCCAGCGAGACTTTGATGATCAACTGGAACACACATGATACAAGTGATGGCAGATTGTGAACTTCTGTGTTTCATCAAGGCGGTCGATTGGTATGTTTTTTAAACAATTATACACAGCCTCACATCGCACATTAAACCCTACACCTGATCAAAGTATGACTAATCGAAGCTGACTCGTTTCAGGTTTCCAAGCCACTTCAACATTCATTGTTAATCTTTGGATGCCTCCTCCTCCCACGATTTCACAATTAGGTGGCAACGTAAATTGAAACACGTCTCTGAAGCCTGTCACGGCACAGGAGTCATCTTCCATGTCGTTTGTGGATAACTGGGCTGGTCCATATCAGAATGCTCATTATGAAGGTGTCGCCGATTAAACTGGAAGAAGAAGAAGCTAAGGATGATGTCAAAGTTCTCTCACGAAGACCAATCTCAATCCACTTGGGCAACTTTTGGCTCTCAGCTTCTGAGCAGGCAATGTGCTGGTCACAAATATATTAAGGTGATCTTTCCTGCAACCTCAGATGAGATTTATCATCCATTGCATAGCAGTGTATCCAATTCCCAGACTGCAATTTATTTGGTAATCAGTATCACGGGCCGGAACAGCTGAGGCGATTTGGAAACCATCGTTATATCAGGTCAATGACTTCCATCATGCACACTGCAGGTACAAGTTTATATACATGTTGCAGAATGATCGCACATTTGATGTCAACAACGCCCTTACTGGACAGTAGAAATGACATTAATGATGCATCTGAGTTGTTCGTTACATTTTCATCTGGGCAATGACTTCCCTGTCGTAAAGGGAGATTATAAGTGAGATCAGTGATGTAACTGATGCATTGCGACAATTAGATGCGGCCGGTGATACAGCTTGTGGTTGACGACAGAACAGGTGTTTGAAGGGATATGAATCGTGATTCGTTAAATCACAAACGAATGATGCATCTAAAAGAGAAATTACAACATCAGTATCCCAGCGATTCAACTCAGTGATAGTTCAGTGTGTAAGCCAATAACCTGGCTTGAGGTAGTTAACCTGCAACTGACACCAACAACAGCTTTTGATGTTCGGCTGTAGCACAACTGAGATCAGTATCTGGATGGTAATGTAAACTGTCAGTGAACCCATGCGTTTTCCTGCAGATTAGTTAGATATCGCACATTAACTATAATCAGCTCGATGTGACTTTCACTGAATTTTCCCCATGGATCTTTTCCCTGAAAATTCCGAGGGATTTGCCTGATAATCAACTCAGATAATTACTAATCCATTTTGATTAATTGCACACAAGTGGCTTAAATATTTACTTGGTTGGTAAGATATTAGTCACCTTGTTGTGTGCAGGGTAATATACGTGTTGTCACTGATTCCCGTGACAATGTATTGAAATTGCTACTTGCTCGATAATAGCCTATTTTACTTGGACGTGAATAATCCTCCATTGGCAATCAATGACATTACCAGTGTTCTCAATTTTGGACCCTGGATGAGCGTTGACATTATCAGTATTAACAGTGATAGTCCTTGGAGAAACAATGACATTATCACACTGGTCAGTGGTGGTCCAGGATAAGCAGTGACGCTGTCATGGTGGTCGCGGATGGGCCTGATACCCAGTGATTTTGTTACTGTGGTGAGTGGTGGCCCTGGATAAGCAGAGACATTATTAGTGTGGACTGTGGTTCGCCTGAGTAAGAGCTGACATTATCGTTGTGGTCTGTGATGTCCCTGGATAAACATTTTCCCCACTTGTTGTTACAGCAAAGTGTGTGCTTAAACAATTGCATTGCGCCTCTGACACATTATTTTACATTGAGGAAAATGTGGATCAATTTTGTTCGGTCATTGCCCAAACTGGAGTATCGGTTACTCACATGCTGACTTCGAGCGGATACAGAACATACCGAGAAGTATGGAGCTGGGTATTGATGGCCGGAATATTGAGGAGAGAAATGAAAGGCTGTGACTGTATTCACTCGAGCTGTGTGGTGATCTTCTCGAGGTGTATGAACTCATAAAGAGCATAGAATGGGTTAATAGTCACAGTCCCAGAAATACACAGAGCCCAGGAATAACAAACATGCCACCACTATGACACGGTTATACTTTAGGCATTCCAATAGCCCGTGGGAGGTGGAAGAACAAACATGTAGATATGGTAAGATGTGAAAACAACAGGTTTATTGTCGTGGGTGCCTTCCCCAATTAGTGACTGGACTCCTCCAGAGCCAGAGGCTGAGATGGGCAGGACTTATTAGGTCATCCAGGATGATTTCTTGAAACAGTGTATCGGTAGTGCAATCAGGGAATGGGCCACACCAGACCTTGTATTGGGAAAGTAGCTTGCCCAGGTGATCGGAGATACAATAGTGGAATATTTTGGGAACGGTGATCACAGCTTCGTAAGTTTGTGGGTAGTTAGGGACGACTGTCGCTTGGGGTAAACTGCTGTATTAAGGAAAGGCGAATTACAACAGCATTCGGCAGAAGCTGAGCAGAATCGATAGGGAGAGGCTGTTATTAGTTAAATCAACTTCTGACACGTGGTAGCCTTTTAAAGGTCAGCAAATTAGGAAACGTGACCAACATGTTCCTGATTGGAGAAAGAGAAGGATGAGACATTCTGGAAACTTGAATGATGAGACATGTTGCAAATTTAGTCAAAAAGCAAAATGACGCGTATGTAAATTTCTGAAGCTGAAATCGGACAGCGTCTTTAAGGAAGATAAAAGAAACAGGAATGAGCATAAACATGGAATTGGGATGGCTCATCGGAGACAGAAAATGTACTTAGCGAGCAGAATTAAGGAGATTCCTCTAGTAGTTTATAGAAATTAAAAGCAAGTGGTTAACTAGGGAGTGAGTTGTACAGCTCAAGGACACAGGCGTTAATTTATACTTCGAGCCAGAGAAAGTGGGCGAGGTAATAAACGGGGACTTTGCATTGGCATTGAACATGGATAAGGAAACAGGGGAGAAGCATATTAAGGAGGGGAGGCTGATATCCTGGGACAGGTGACATTAAGAAGGAGGAGCTGTTCAGTCTTTTTGAAGAACATGAAGATGGATAAGTCCCCAGAGCCTGATGGGTCTATCCCAGATTATTAAACGACGCAATGGAGTGGATTGCTGTGGCCTGGATCGAGATCGACGTATTTTTCATGTGTAGCCACAGATGAGTTACCAGACGACGAGTGGATAGTCAATGTCGTTCCTTTGTTTAAGTGGGGCAATGGGAAAAAAGACTTACCGCCAGGTTAACCTTGGATCACTGATAGGGAAAATATAGGAGAAGATTCTTAGGGATAGGATTTATTTACATCTGGGAAAGGATCATTATCAGCATCAGTATTATTATGTGAGTTAGCTGACGTGAAATTTGTTGTTTTGCGGTAGCAAAACGGTTCAAAGACGAAACATTACTGAAATATTAAAATAAATAAATGGTGCAAAAATGATTAGCCATAAGGAATAACATTGGTCACGAGTTTGTGGACCGTTCAGAAATTTGATGGCGGAGGATGCCCTAATAAGTAGTAATCAACTTGGTTTTGTACGGGGGAAGTCACGTTTTACAAACATGTTTGAGTCTGTTGAGCAAGTGACGAAGATGTTTGACGAATGTAGGGCAGCGGTTGTTGTCTTTTGTAAAATATTCAGCAATGTCATCGGCTGATCCAGAAGATGAAGGCTCCTGGGATTCGTGGAAACTTGGCAAATTGGATTCACTGTTGGTTTGGTCAGAGAATACAAGGGGTAGTGATACGTGAGGCAAGGTTTCCACACAGAGAGTGGTAGATGACTCGAATGCACTGCCATTGGGGGCGGGCAGTGGTGGAAGCAGTTGCAATAACAACTCTTCAGGGGCATTTGGACAGACGCATGAACAGGTGGGGAATGGTGGAAATTCAATATGTCATCTGAATGCTCTCACGGAGGTTTAGAGATCGGGATTTTCATTCTTTTGTTTGCCTTTTTATGATCTCAATTGTTGTCTGACATTGAGTGAATTCGTGGACCTGGAGTGCTGCGTTATTTAAGGAAGTCTTATGAGCCTAAGATTCGGTGTTGATTGCAGGTAGGTTGTGCCTGAAATGTGGTTATCTGCTTTATTTATTTATCCTTCGACGACATTCAAGTTTTGTTTAAGTTGAGAAGGCTTATCTTCATTGAGTGCCACCTTGATTAAGATGTTCAGTGACTCTGGAGTATTGACTTCCTCTAATGTGTTTATGGTCCTATTCTGTTTTACCGTTCCGAGCATCATATAAGCGGAACCGCTCTATTCTTTGACGAGGGATATGTGTCTGGGATATTATATATTTTGATGTTCCATGTAGATATTAAGTATCGTAAACTTTGGAAAGATTGATCGCCCTTTGCATCTGTATCATTTCAGGTACATCGAGGCAGATGCTCTTAGTTTAAAACTCCATCTTGGTGAACAAATGTATCGTGGGGAGCAAGGCTTTTTCTTGTCCTCTACTGTTCTATGTTCTACATTCTGTGTTGAGTGCCCTATTTCCCAGGATGTGGCAGCCCAAAATTAGAAGGCACAGGTTGAGGGTGAGAGGGGCAGATTTACTGGTGATCTGAAGGGCGAGTTTCACCTAGAATGTGGTGGGCAGACGGAACGAGCCTCTAAACAAAGTGGTGGAGTTTGGGACAATTGCAACATTTAAAATACGTTTAGACGATACATTAGAAGAAAGTTTTAAAGTGATTGTGGACCAAACGGAGGCAAATGGTTCAATATTAGGTAGGATCCTTGATTAGAATGGACGAATTGGATCGAACTTCCGGTTCCAGGTTGAACATCTCTATCTGAAACACAGATGGATACTCGCAATCCTACCGTATATTACAATTAACTAACCAAGAAAAGTGCCAACAATATACGTCAAATGATACATTGGAAGGCATCAAAATTAATTAGCAACCTCGTGGCACCACGACATCCAAAATAGTAACAACTCAGGCCCACAAGACAAGTTGGAAGACCCCACTTCAAGGAAAAACCTCAGATTAAAACGGAAGTTGGGACGATAAAGCAACTGGATAGAAAGATCGCCGGGTCAGCAGTAGGGTAGTTAGTGAAGAAAAAGGTGAGGGACAGGACTACTGGCATTGCCAGTAGTCAATCATGGATAGCAAAAAATATTCAGGAACTGGGGGGGGGGGGTTGGTGGTGGGTGGAGTATAGGCATGGGTGAAGGCAAAGTGATGTCAACACATCGAGTTAAGGCCTTCCGTAAGGACTGAGAGTGGAGAGGGAATACAGCCAGTGTACAGAAGTGAGAGGGAAGATGAATAAGAGGCTGCGAGGTGGTAGGTGGATTGGTGCTGCTCCCTGCGCTCATGCGGATCTCGTCAATGTTTTAGTCTCCTTCCCAGGGACTTCCACCATGACCTCAAAATTACCTGCACCGCCTTACAGTCCCAACGTTTGTGTTATTTCTGACAATTATTTTCCTGGACCGCTTTCCCTCCATCTCAGGAGACAACTTATTCACAGATATCTGCTGTAAACCCATTGAGTCCCACAGCTAGTTTAACCACACCTGCTCCCACCCTGTCTCTTGTAAGGACGCTCTTCTTTACTTTCAGTTCATATGTCTCCCCCGCATCTGTTCTCAAGAGATTATTTTTGTTCTCTGCATTCCGAAATGACTTCCCTTTTTTGGGAATGCGGCTTCCTCACTGCCGTAGTTGATGGAGTTCTCGTACAATTTCATCCATTCCCTCGAGAAACAAAGGACTGCGGATGCTGTAATATAGATGAAAACCACGATGATGCTGGAGGAACTCAGCAGGCCAGGCAGCATCCGTGGAGAAAAAGACAGGCGGTCAACGCTTCGGGTCAGGAACCTTCTTCAGGACTGAAGATAGGACAAGGGACAGCCCAATATATAGTAGGGAAAAGCAGAGCAGTGATCGGTGGGCAAAAGAAGGGGGGGCGGGGTGGGCAGAGGATGCTGATATGTAGATTCCAGTAAGAGATAGTGATAGGCAGCTGCGGGGGAAGAGAGGAGCTCAGATCAACCGGGTATGGGTCAAAGATAAAGAGAAAAACAAAAAAGGTAGAAAAAAGATAGGCGAGGAAAGGGAAGAAGAGAAGCAACATGGTCGTGAGTTGTGCAGAAGGGGGTTGGGGGTTACTTAAGTGGGAGAATAAAATCTCCATCTCGTTAGGATGCAAGGTTCCAAGATGGAAAATGAGGTGATATTCCTCCAGTTTGAGCTTGGAATTCTCCTGTCAGTGGAGGATGCGGAGGACTGACATATCTGTAATGGAGTGGGAGGGGGAGAAGAAGTGACTGACAACAGGAAGATACAGTTCCGATTCCCCACTGAGCGCAGGTGTTCATCGAAACAGTTACCTAGTCTGCGTTTGGTCTCACCAACGTGGAGGAGGACACACTTGAAGCTCCAAATGCAGTGGATGATATTAAGAGTGGTTCAGGTGAATCTCTGTCTCAACTGAAATCCACTTCATGATGCCAGCTCTCAACCCAGTTGCATGAACATTGAATTATCCAGTTACAGGTCACCTACACCAACTGATTTATTTTCCCGCTCCCACCAGGCCACCCAGATTCTCCCTCTGTTTGTTGACTTTTCCTAACAATCACCTCATTACCAAGATTGATGCCACTACACCCGATAAGTCTTCCAGCCGCTATTTTTTTGCTCCAGAGTCCAGCATCTGCAGTCTTATTCGCCGCCGTATATCAAAGTTAAGGTAGTTTCGTTTGGGAGAAGATCGTTCCGAGCAATCTGATTGATAATTGTTCGAAGGAGGTAAAACGTACTCGTGATGTCATGCAGTTGATTTCGTGGGTTTCACCGGCAGACGTCGGGACTTCAGAACAGATAAGTTTTTCTTTTTTTTAACAGGGTTTTTATTATAAGGTTTAGTTTTATAAGGTTCTTTTTTACAAGTTTTTATGTAAGTTTTAATCGGGAATGGGGGGTCTGGACTGCGCAGTCGCGTGACGTCAGCAGGTAAGGCGCGGGCAGATTAAAAAGCAAACCGCCATATATCCAGCGGGCAGCGTCGGAGCGGGCAGCGGAGTTAGAGGGAGAAGAGTGGTTGGGCGTTTGCTTAAGGGGCTTAGGAGTAAAGGGGCGATGAAAGGTAGGTGCCGTGAGTTAAGAAAGGGGTATGAGTGCGGTTTCCTGTACTCTGTGTCAGATGTGGGAGTGTCCAGAGTCTCCCTGTATCCGGGAGAGCTACATCTGCAGCAGGTGTGTCCAGCGGCAGCTCCTGAGGGACCGTGTTAGGGAACTGGAGATGCAGCTCGATGACCTTCTTCTGGTTAGGGAGAATGAGGAGGTGATAGAAAGGAGTGAGAGGCAGGTGATCAGACATGGACCACGGGAGTCAGGCAAGTGGGTCACAGTCAGGAGGGGGAAGGGGAAGTCAGGTACCAGAGAGTACCCCTGTGGCTGTACCCCTTGACAATGAGTATTCCTGCTTGAGTACTGCTGGCGGAGATAGCCTACCTGGGGGAAGCGACAGTGGTAGTGTCTCTGGCACAGAGTCCGGACCTGTGGCTCAGAAGGGTAGGGAAGGAGAGAGTAGGGCTCTAGTGATAGGGGACTCTATAGATAGGTGGGCTGACAAGCGATTCTGTGGACGCAGGAAAGATACTCGGAAGATGGCTTGCCTTCGAGGTGCCACGGTCCGGGATATTTCAGATCGCGTCCAAGATACCGTAAAGGGACAGGGAGAACAGTCAGATGTCGTGGTACATGTTGGGACCAACGACATAGGTAGGGAAAGGAATGAGGTCCTGAAAAAAGACTATAGAGAATTAGGAAGGAAGTTCAGAAGTAGGACCTCAAAGGTAGTAATTTCCGGATTACTGCCTGTGCTAAGTGACAGTGGGTATAGGAACAGAATGAGGAGGAGGTTAAATGCGTGGCTAAGGGATTGGAGGAAGGAACAGGGATTCATATTTCGGGATCATTGGGTCTATTTTGGGGCAGGTATGACCTGTTCAAAGAGGACCTGTTGCACTTGAATCCCGGGGGACCAATATCCTGACGGGGAGGTTTGCTGGGGCTACTGGGGGGAGTTTGAACTGGAGCTTTTGGGGGGTGGGATCCGAACTGGAGAGACTGAGGAAGAGGTGCTTGGCTCTCAAATAGAGAAAGCTAGTAAAAGGCACGATAGGCAGGTACTAGAGTAGGGACGTGCTCAGACAGGTTTGATATGTGTCTATTTTAACGTAAGGAGTATTGTGAACAAGGCGGATTAGAGAGCTTGGATTAGTATTTGGAGCTATTACGTGGTGGCCATTACTGACACTTGGATGGCTCAGGAACTGGAATGGTTGCTTCAAGTGACGGGCTTTAAATGTTTCATAAAGGACAAGGAAGGATGCAAAACAGGTGGGGGAGTGGCACCGTTGATCAGAGATAGTGTCACGGCTGCGGAAAAGGTGGACGTCGTGGAGGGACTGTCTACGGAGTCTCTGTGGGTGGAGGTTAGGAACAGGAAGGGGTTAATTACTTTGCTGGGTGTTTTTATAGGCCGCCCAATAGTAACAGAGATATTGAGGAGCAGATAGGGAAGCAGATCCTAGAAAGGTGTAAGAATAACAGAGTTGTTGTGCTGGGGGATTTTAATTTCCAAAACATCGACTGGCATCTTCAGATAGTGAGGGGTTTCGATGGGGAGGAGTTTGTTAAGTGTGTTCAGGAAGGATTCATGACACAATATGTAGATAAGCCTACAAGAGGAGGTACTATGCTTAATTTGGTATCGGGAAATAAACCGAGTCAGGTGTCAGATCTCTCAGTGGGTGAACATTTTGGTGAGAGTGATCATAATTCTATCTCCTTTACGTTAGCACTGGAGAGAGAGAGATAAACAGACAGCCTAGAAGGGCGTTTACTTGTAGTTGAGGGAATTATGAGGCTCTGAGGCAGGAAATTGGAAGATTAAATTGGGAACATATGTTCTCAGGGAAAAGTACGGAAGAAATGTAGCAGATATTCAGGGGATATTTGTGTGGAGTCCTGCATGGGCATGTTCCAATGAGACGGGGAGTCACGAGAGGATACAGGGACCGTGGTGTACAAAGGCTATAATAAATCTAGTCAAAAGGAAAAGAAAATCTTACAAAATATACAGAGAGCTTGGTAATGTTAGAAATCTGGAAGAGTATAAGGCTAATAGGAAGGAGCTTAAGAAGGAGATTAGGAGAGCCAGAAGCGGGCATGAAAAGGCCTTGGCGGGCAGGATTAAGGAAAACCCCAAGGCGTTCTACAAGTATGTGAAAAGCAAGAGGATAAGATGCGAAATAATAGGGCGGATGAAATACAGCAGTGGGAAAGTGTGTATGGATCCGGAAGAAATAGTGGAGGCACTTAATGAATACTTTACGTCAGTAATAATTACGGAAAAGATCTGGGTAATTGTAGTGGGGACTTGCAGCAGGCTGAAAAGCTTGAGCATGCAGATATTAGGAAAGAGGAGATGCTGAAACTTTTGGAAAGCATCAATTTGGATAAGTCGCCGGGACCGGATGAGACGTACCCCAGGCTGCTGTGGGAGGAGAGGGAAGAGATTGCGGAGCCTCTGACGATGATCTTTGCATTGTCGATGGAGACGGGAGATGTTGCGGAAGATTGAAGAATTGCGGATATTGTTCCCTTATTCAAGAAAGGGAGTAGGGATAGCCCAGAGAATTATATATCAGTGGTTGGTAATCTGATGTAGAAGATCCTGACAGGCAGAATTTATGAACATTTAAAGAGGTATAATATTATCAGAAACAGTGAACTTCGCTTTATCAAGAGCAGGTCCTGCCTTACGAGCATGATTGAATTTTTTGAGGATGTGACTAAACACATAGATGAAGGGAGAGCAGTCGATGTACTGTATATGGATTTCAGCAAGGCGTTTGATGATGTACCCCATGCAAGGCTTATTGAGAAAGTAAGGAGGCATGGGATTCAAGGGGACATTTCCGTGTGGATCCAGAACTAGCTGGCCCACAGAAGGCAAAGAGTGGTTGTTGAAGGGTCGTATTTTGCTTGGAGGTCGGTGACCAGTGGTGTACCTCAGCGATCTGTACTGGGACCCTTGCTGTTTGTGATTTTTATAAACGACCTGGATGAGGAAGTGGAGGGGTGGGTTAATAAGTTTGCGGATGACAAAGGTTGTGGGTGTTGTGGACAGTTTGGAGGGTTGTCAGAGGTTACAGAGAGATATAGATAGGATGAAAAGTGGGGCTGAGAAGTGTCAGATGCAGATCAACCCAGATAAGTGTGAAGTGGTTCATTTTGGTAGGTCCAATATGATGACAGACTATAGTATAAATGGTAGGACTCTTGGCAGTGTGGAGGATCAGAGGGATCTTGGTGTCCGAGTCCATAGGACGCTCAATGCGGCTGTGCAGGTTGACTCTGTGGTTAAGAAGGCATATGATATATTTTCGTTCCTCAATCGGGGAATTGAATTTAGGAGCAAGAGGTATTGTTGCAGCTATATAGGTCCCTGGTCAGACCCTACTTTGAGAACAGTGCTCAGTTATGGTCACCTCACTACAGGAAGGATGTGGAAGCCATAGAGAGGGAGCAGAGGAGATTTACAAGGATGCTGCCCGGAATGCGGAGCATGCCTTATGAAAGCAGTTTGAGGGAACTCGGCCTTTTCTCCTTGGAGCGACGGAGGATGTGGAGGACCTTATAGAGGTATATAAGATGATTGGAGGTATAGATCGGGTAGATAGTCAGAGGCTTTTCCACAGGTCTGAAATAGTGGCCACAAGAGGACATAGGCATTAAGGTGCTGGGGAGTAGATATAGAGGAGATGTCAGGGGTAAGTTTTTTTACTCAGAAAGTGGTGAGTGCGTGGAATGGGCTGCCAACAGCGGTGGTGGAGGCGGATACGATAGGGTCTTTTAAGAGACTGTTGGATAGGTACATGGAGCTGAGAAAAATAGAGGGCTATGGGTATTCCGAGTAATTACTAGGGTAGGGACATGTTTGGCACAGCTTTGTGGGCTGAATGGCCTGAATTGTGCTGTAGTTTTTATATGTTCTATGACAACACAGACCACAGTAAAACCTTCGCTCCAATGGGACCTAAGACAAATTGACAAAACGGATTAAAAAGCGAGTCAAACTTTTCAGTGGTGGTTTTATGTTTGGGTATGGAGGCCTGTGATCAGTGGTCCAACAGCAATCGGTGCTGGGATGCAAAGAATGTGATTTGGATTAGAATGTAAGAGGTATAAGGATTCCGTAATTACAGAACGTTGTAGACAAGTTGATTTCATTGACAGAGTTAAGGCAGATTTAATTTAATCTTGATATGTGCGAGTTGCTGCGATTTTGAAGGACAGATTAAGATCGAATGTACGGAATTAATGCCTGGGCCCTAGCAAGTAGTGCCTCTGTCTGCCAGTCGAATGAACCCCGAAGGTAATAGAGCGGGTAGAAACATCTGTGTCGAAAGCGAACGGGATACTTGCCCCCATTAACTCGGCCACTCGAAGATTGCTTGGGGTGTAAGTGCATAAACATTGGTCAGATGACTGTGCTCAATTCTGGTCACAAGGAAGGACGTAAATGCACAGGAGATGTTGCCGAGGAGTTCATCAGAATGTTACCTGCTGAAGAGCATTTCCGTTAAGCGGTGAGACGGGAACGACTTTTTTTTTTGTTTTCTTTGAGCAATGAAGACTGTTTGTGGAACTTATAGCAGTGTACAGAACTTTGAGAGGCAAGGATACCAATGATGTCTTAGTCCAAAGGGCACAACTTCAGTGTAAGTGGGAAGTGGCTTAGTGCGGATTATTTTTTCACGTAGAAGGTGATAGGATCCGAACTGTGGAGCATCCGAGGCTGAGGGACAACCTGATAGCAGTACACACTATTATGAGAGGTGAAGATGGGGTAGATAGCCAGTCTTTTTATCCCCAGGTTAGAAATGTGAAGTACGAGAGGGCTTTGCTTTAAGGTGAGAGGGGCAAAGTTTAAAGGAGACGTGTGAATCATTTCTTTTATTACATGGAGCGTAGTTGGAGCTTGGAACGCGTTGTCAGGGGAAGTGGTGGAAGCAAATACGAGAGCATACTGTAAGAGGCATCTGTACAGGCACACCAAGAGGCAAGGAACAGAGGGATATAAACAAGGTGCAGGCAAATGTGCAGGTTAAATTGTAATCGTGGTCACCTCGACTGCGTGGACCGTACTGCCCCTTTCTGTGTTGTACATTTCTATATTCAATGTTCAGAGACGAGATGATCTCGGGCAGTATTCTGTGGAGCAAATGAGGTTGAGGCGGTGACCTTTTCGATGGTTATGAATTCATGAGGACACGGACAGGCTAAATATTCGCAGTATTTTCCCATGGCACGGGAATCCAAAACGAAAGGCAAAGATTTAGTGGTGATCTGAGTGGCAACTTGTTCCCACAGATGGTTGTCTGTACATTGAACAAACTGCCTGATGAAGTAGTGGAGGCGCGCAGAATTGCAAAGTTCAACAGTCATTTCGGCACGTATGTGGATAGAGCGATATGGGCCAAACGGAGATAAATGCAACGACGTGAGGTCGGCAGCTTCATCAGCATGGACGAAATGATGCGAAGGACCTGTTTCATGTTGTGTAATTCTGTAGCTCTTGCCCTTACTCCACAAGTTACTTGCTAGATCCACGCTGAGCAGATCTGTCATGTATGTCTCTTATGTTCCTGATTAACATCTCAATTTCCCTCGTCAACCAGCATTCAGTTATCCTGCCAGCCTTACCCTTCATTCTTAAAGGAACATGATGGCATTGAAGTCTCCCAATATCACTTTTGAAAGCCTCCCACTTAAGAGAAGTGCCTTTACCTACAAACCACCCTCCCAGTCAATATTTGCAAGTTGTTGCCTCATGCCATAATGATCAGCCCTTCCACATTTTACGACATCCTTTTTCCATAACTGATAGAATTATGGTCACCGGTGCCAATGTGCTCCCATTCAGACACATCAGCCACTTGTTCAACCTTACATTCTCTGAGGACATCGAGCGTTGCCCATACTCCGATGGCGCCATCGACATACTGTTTCAGAACACTGAACAAATTGTGTCCCATCCAATTTCTTATCACTCTGGCAGGCCCAATCAATATTATGGAAGTGAACATCACCTGCTATTATTCCTACTCCTATATGCGATTTCCCTGCGTGCTTTTCCCCTAATGCCCTTTCACTATTGAGGGGCCTGCAGTATAATTCCAACAGTGATCAACCATTTCTAATGTCTAACTTCCAACAGTAAGACGTTGCTCTCGGGTCATTCTCTCCATGTACTGCTGGATGTTCTCCTTAATAAATATCGCAACTCTCAATCCTCACTCACCTCGACCTTTATTACGTCAGAAGCATCTGTATCCGAATAACTGAGTTGTGGCGATGCACATCCCTCAACCACATGTCGTGATAGCTATAATATCGCTTTCGCCGGTTGTACAATCTTTGATCATTTCCTCTCGAGCACCGGAAGTTGAGGGAAGACCTAATACTAGTATATAATATAATCAGCGTTTTCCCCAGGGTGAAATATCACGTCCCAGGGGGAATAGCTTTATGGTAAGAGAGGCAGAGTAAACGATCAAAGGTGGTGAAGCCTGCGAGCGCCTGAGCTCATTGGCCTTCACTGTGAAGCTTTTTCGGCTGAAATAAATGCTGTTGAGGCCATCAGAGCTTCGCTCCCTGTCCTGCCTCAGCCTGTCTAGCTTACTGGAATTGCTCGCTTTACCTCCATATTTGTTTCGGGTTTCTCAGCTGTTAGACGACTACCTTGGTTTGCACCCCTGTCAGACTGGTTTAAACCTATCCGAGTAGCCCAGATAATATTCCCTCAAAGATATTAGTGTCCATCAATTCATGTGCAACCCGTCCGTTCTGTACAGGTCATCTCTCCCCGGCTAGATCCCCCAATGGTCCAAGTTGCTGAATAATCCGAAGGTTGATGTATTGTAATGTGCTTTAAGACATCTGATTTCGGCCGCCTGACAGACCTCTGATTCAGGCCGCCTTACAGACCTCTCATTCAGGATGATTTGGGGAATTTTCCTGTGTCCCAGTTCTCTACTGCCTTTACCTCATTCAAAAGACTGAAGATATTGCTTCAAGGATCCGCATCACCGTGAATTGTTGCATAAACTTCAGTCTCTGAGTTTCCAGGTTCGTTTGAGCTGTTTGGAGAATAAAGTATCCTGTTCGTCTGAGATAGCTTATAGTGCTGAGATGCACATTAGTTTTGAAGCTCGTTCTTAGCCTAAGACGCATTTCTCCACTGACAGACACTGAACAGAGGGTCAATTTGCTGAAATCAGAGGAGATGAAATGCATTCAGATAATTAACCGACGTTAAGTGTTAAAGGCCCCATGCGGCAATATCCACTGTTCCCTCAGTACTGGGAATTACTCTGTCAAATAAGGGGTCGCCTGGGGAAATGTGATATGGAAAGGTTAGATAGATATTAGAGCAGGACAAAATATCGGTACAACATCGTGGGCCGAAGGGTCTGTACTCTGCTATAATGTTCTCTGTTCCTATCAGGGCCTGTAGTTTGGATTCAAATTGCCTTGGCCACATAAGATAGAGGGTAGTGATGGAAGGGTGGTGTTGTGGTTGGAGGGCCGTTACCCGTGGGTGTCCCGCTCGGATCAGCGCGTGAACTTCTGGTATATGACAAATCGCAGATGAAATTTCAGCCAGACCCGTGACGTTTTGCAGTTTAGGAGATCAACGCAAGAGAAAAGTATTCAGTAAATGGTGTCGTGGATTAAACCGAGATTCGAGATTGACCAGGAGAAGCAGAACATTCTTCAAGAAGTTAAACCTTTACTTGCAAACAAAAGCTGTGACACTCAGAGAACTAGTCACTGAATGCACCCGAACAAAGGCTGACAGCTCTTTTTATGGTCCCTTCTTAGTCTAGTTGGCATAATAAATCATATCAGTTTCAGCAGCAATGATATCTGGTTACAGACACTCTTTCCTCAACTCCCTGAAGTCCACCACAATTGTCTTCATAATTCTTTCTCTAATCTAATCACAAAGTGCTTGTACCTTGCTACAGCTATCTTCCAGTCTAATTACTACATGCAATTACTACATGCCTTAGTACCAACATCAGTACCAGGCACTGCTCTAATTACAATATACCTTTCCTACCCTAATTAAAACAAACTCTAATTATTTCTGCAGTTCATACATCGGTACCAGGCACAGGGTCACGCTTAGGTCGTCATGTTTGGTCACTCGTGAGTTATCTGACCCTTCCCGCGCTCGGGCTTTCCCTCCGATGAAGAAGGAGCCAGAGCCATCTTAGGCACAGAACAGATTATAAATAAACATGTGTACAGCCTCTATTTTCTGTATATTCTATATTCCCCCTTTGAGACCTAGGTCTCACATAGAGAAGGAATTCAAAGGGCACGACACCTAAAGACTAAAGCCAATCATCCCAAAAACGGGTATAATGTACTTTTCGTGCACAGGCCTCATGAATTCAGTCTATATTTCCTGAGCCACAGGGCCAAAAACCCGTCCATCTATAAAGGCGACTGGAGATAAAGACCCTGAGGCCATCACAGACGACTTCCAACATAAGCACAGTTATCTTCTACCGCGTTATCATAATCATTCAGCACATCGCTGGGACTCAGATCATAGAAGTATGTTGTTGTGACTTCTTTCACCTGGGGGTTCATCTCAGCCAGTGCCAGAAGCATGGGAAACTGTTTCGCCGTGGCCCGCACTAAAAGGGACTTTAGACTTGGAAGGAAGCAGCGCAACACAGTTGTAAAAACAAGCAGCATAGTACCCATAACCATCGCAGTTTTAGTTAGCTAGGACCCCAACCGCCTAATTTACTCTCCAACCAATCAAAAAACTGATGACCAAACCCTGCATTCTGTTTAATCTCTCTCCTTAAATTTTTCAATCTATCCATCGCTTTAGCAAACGATCACTCTGGGCTGGTGTTACTTGGTATAAAAGTACAACAATGTTCTCCAAACAGTACGCAGGCAGCTCCTTTTTCTGCCAGTAATCAGTCTAATGCTTGTCTGTTTTGCTAGGCCATTTTACTGGTTGCGTCTAATTGCTCCCCTAATGCGGAGAGCGCGTCATCAGTGTATTAATAAACCAATGTTGATTAAATTAAATATAATGTATCCATTCCGTGTTTTTACTGATCCCAGTTACAGGGGTTAATGATTCCCATCCAGCCACAATCTCTTTCCTTGCCTGAAATTCATTGGGGATACCCCTCGGCTGACCTATACTATCAAAGCCAACTGCTGAGTCAGGGGTGTAGAATACTCTTATTACGTTGTAGCACCTGCTGTGGTGGTGTGTCCAGTTCTATACTTGGGGATGAAGCAAGCGGCTGCAATAGCATAACACGTATCGCTCTATCTCTCACAGATACCTTTAACACAAGTCCTGATTACACTCGGGCACTGCTGCGTGCATTGTGCCAGATGCTGTTTTCGCCACTGGGTGCAGGTGGAGGAATTACATGGCATAGGCATTATATGTTGTATTGGTCTCGGCCTGGCACAGAGGTAGCAGCTTGTTCGGGTCATCATTGCTGCTGCATAATTTGCCCTTTGGTACCAATAATTAATGCGTGTCTGCAGCCATGGTAAGGAAGTAAATGTTGCACTTCTCTTAGCTCTCCATCTTAGGCCTCGCAAAGCCCTGGTATTACGATACCAGGTCTGCCAGCTCTGCCAAATTGATGGTTTCCAAATCTGCACAGGAGTTGACAATCTCGTTATCACAGGGGTTGGGACTAGTCGTGCCCAAATCATCCCCATCCCCATGATCTGGAGAAGGATTATTCTCCACAGGCTCATCACTATCATTCTCAGAATCATCAGTGTGTCCGAAGATCTCACCTACTAGCTGGTTAAAGTCTTGCAGCGGGGTAGTGATTCTCTGCTGTTCTTGCTCGTCTTCCACTACCCTTTCCCCACTCTCACTTACCGCAGGCTCAACACCAGGCTGTACCTGTGGAACAGCCTTGGTGCAGTGGTTAAAATGATACCAGGTGGACCGTCCTTCCACCTGAAATGCGGTGGGCGATGCCTTGGTTACCGTAAAGAGCCCTTCCCTTCTTGGCTCTTTCCACTTTCTTCGGAATGCCCTCACATAAACCTGGTCTCAGGGGTTACAAATCCTTCTTCCCGATCTGTCTTTGGCTCCTTTTGTTTTTCCTGTGTATAGATAGACTTGTGTACCATAGTTAATTGTTGCATATACTGTTTCAGTTCCATTTCTAATTGTTCCAAACTAGGTCCTTTGTATGGGCCTCTCCATTTGGGCACTGGCATGGGTCTGCCAGTGAGAATCTCATTTGGTGTCAGGCACGTTATACGATTAGTCTGCATGCGATAGCTCATCGGCGCTAACGGCAGGGCATCAACCCAGTTAAGCTTAGTGCTTGCACAGATCTTATTCAGTTTAGTTTTCAAAGTCCCATTGAATCTTTCCACCATACCCTGTGACTGGGGATGATATACACGTCCAAATCTCTGTTTTATCCTCAGAGCTTGCAATACCAATTTAACCACTTCTTGGATAAAGGCTGACCCATTGTCAGAACTAATCTCTGAAGGTATTCTAAATCTTGGAATTGCTTCGTTTGTCAAAAAATTCACTACAGTTCCTGCTCCTCAGTCTTTAGAGGGCACTGCCTCTACCCACCTACTAAATCTATCAATCACCACCAACAAGTATCTTTTTCCTCTTACTGTCTTTATCATATCCACATAGTCAATCACTAGATGTTTGAATGGTCCTTCGGATACGGGTATATGACCCATTGGAGTGGTAATCCCTTTCCTAACGTTGTTTTGTGCACACACCTCACATTGCGACAAGATGTGATCTACCAACGATCGTTCATTTTATCTTTCTCATCACTTCTCCCCTTGCACAATGGTCCAACCCATGTCCCTCTGAAATGAGGATAGTCAACAAGGGGGTGGGCGCTATCAACAAACCGTCATCTGTGCTCCATAGCCTTCCTGGTTCTGCTTGGCTCTTCCTTGTCTCCACATTGTTTGTTCTGCTAGAGTTGCCTTACCTTGTATTTCAATTATATCCTCCATTATGGGTCCTGGTTTCAGACTCACCTTAGGTACAATAACAGCCGAACGACATCCAAAGGCTTCCTGGCTGCTTCATCCACAACTTGATTTCCCTTTGTCACCATGTCATTTCCCTTCTTATGCGCCTCACACTTCATAATAGCCAATGCTCTCGGTTTCATCATCGCTGTTATTAAATCTAGAATTTGCTGACAATGCTGTATAGAGTCTCCATTGTTTTTCTTGAAACCTCTTTGTTTCCATACTGCTCCAAACAAATGACATACTCCATGAGCACATGCTGAATCTGCATGGATATCAACTTTCTCACCCTCCATCATCTCACATGCTGCTGTCAGAGCCTTAATCTCTGCTAATTGGGCTGAACAGGGTTGCGGACAAGCTTCCAACCTAATTGTTTTAAATTGAGACTGATCCTGTCGCACCGCCGAGAACCCTGCATGATTCCCATTGTGGTCCCTATAACAGGAGCCATCTACAAACAAAATCTTTATATCCTCATCATCCAACGGCTCTGAGTGTAAATCCGCTCTTAATTTGGCAAACATCATCGTTTCCCTCACACACTCATGGGGCTCTCCTTCATAACCCAGTGAAACATAATCAGCTATGTTACTTGCAGTACACCTTTGTATAGTTATGTCTGAAAATGTCAATAACATGGGAAACACAACCATCCTAGCTGGTGTCAGTACAAACTTCCCCTTTTCCAATAATTCTGCTACCTTATGATGCGTGATCACAGATGATACTTTCTCAGAAGTGTAGTGCAATGCTGCCAGTCCCTGGTAAAAAGCCGGTTATCCCAGGGCCACCTAATCCAATTTCGCACTGTAATATGTTGTTGGCTGTTTTGTTCTCCCTGTGCTCATTTCCTGTGTCAGCACTGTTGCAACATAACTTTCCTGTCTGTTAGACACATTGAGATGAAAGACCTTTTCATAATCTGAAAAGCTAGCGCTGGGGCTGACTGCAATTCCTGCTTAAGTGTGTTAAAGATTATTTCTGCCTCCTCATTCCACTGCAGAACACCCTTCAGGTATGTATGTCCAGCTTCCTTCATTATTTTCCTCAACGGCGTCACAATTTCAGCATATTCTCCAATATAGTCTGAACTGTATCCTGCCATTCCCAAAAATGTCATCATCTGTACTACAGTCTGAGGTTTAGGAGCCTTAGTTATTGCAGCAATTTGATCTGGCGCTATCGACTTTGCTCCCTGTGATATTAATCTACCCAAATATTCTACTTGACGCTAACAAAATTGCAGCTTCTTTCTGGAGACTTTATGACCTCCATATGCCAATCTTTCCAATGAGGCCAAGGTATCTCTCTCACACTGTTCCTCACTTTCGGCGCAAACCAACAAATCATCTACATACAATGGTATACCCGTTTGGTCTGTCTTCAATACCTGATTAAAAATATGCGGTGAATGCTTAAATCCCTGCGGCATATTAGTATAAGTATACTGGTTACCTCTGTAAGTGAACGCAAACAAATACTGACACTACTTTTCCAGGGGAATTCTGAAAACAACCGAACACATATCAATCACCGAAAAACAAACTTCTTCTGGTGGAACATTAGTCAACAGCGTATGCGGGTTTGGGACTACAGCTGGCCAATCCTCCACTACCTCATTCACTGCTCGCAAATCATGTACCAGTCTCCACTTGTACTTGTCTGCTTTCAAGACAGGTAACAGGGGCTAGTCGTCTTCTCAAGCACTCCGACCACAAACAATCCCTGTATTGTTAGCGTTATTCCTTCCTCTGCTTCCGGTGACAGGGGAGATTGTGGTCTTTTAGGTAGAATCGCTCCCTGTTTTAATTTTATTTCTACTGGGCTTGCTGATCTCACTCTTCCTACATCTGTATCGTGTTGTGACCATAAAATGGCTGGCAGTGCCTCCAGCCTTTTATCCTTCTGCTGGCCCTCTTCTACTAGCAATGTCATATGTCGTTGAGGGGTTACTTCGATCTCCTTAGGGTTTCCTGCCGTTTCTTTATCTACTACTATCTTAATATAGTCATTGTCCCCAGACTTCCAGACCCTTGGTGTCACTGTCTGCCAATCAATAACCATGGGCCCCAAATCTTTGTACTGGTATCCCTCATTTACTAACAACGTTGCATGGGGTACAGATCCTGGCACCCTGTACCATCTTTCCAGAAATGCATTTCGTTTTATTTGTAAGGCTTCTCCCTGCTTTCCTATTATTATTACCTCACCTTTTAAATGCTGCCGGGTATTTACTTCATTGCGCCATTGTCTCTCTATAATTTTACACTGGGTCTCATCAAAAATCACTTTTCAATGCAACTCAGTCTTGTGCGCTTTAGCATGAGGTAATATTTCCAGAGCGCCCTCTTTCCATTTTTTCCAAGTTTCCCAGATCTGATCTTCTCTGTCTCCTATCCCATACACATTCGCCTCTCTAGCTTCCTGCATCGCCAGCTGAGTGCTTATTTTTCCCACGATTCACCCACCTGGGGTGCATTCCAATTTCAATCCCAGTTTTAACAGTGTAACTCTGCCTAATAAATTTATTGTGGTTCCTTTGGACACTAGAATCGGCATGACTATTTCATCGCTTCCCATGTTTAAACTCACTGGAGTTGTAAATCGTGTTAACTGTGCTTTTCTCGAGAACCCTATAGTTTCAATAAATTTTTCTGATATGGGAAGGTGGAAGGCGTATTGTGGTTGTAAACAAGCGTACGTGACTCCAGTATCTATCATCAGTGGTGTTAATTTCCCTTCTAAAATAATCTGAAGAATATGTTCCTCTTCTGTCTCCCGTGTTACCAATGAATTGACCTGTACGATCGGTATGCAAGACAAGTTTTTCACTGTACCTCGGTACAAGTGACAATAATAAACCTGGACCAATACCAAAACCAGTTCTGAGGCTGTGCCCTCGTATGCTGAACACTCCTACTGGCGGCAACATCCTCTCCACCTCGACTCTATCCAGGCTTTTCAATACACGTAAAATTGTGAGAGGGATAGATAAGAGAGAGGAAAGAAAGTTGATAAATGGCAGGTGATAGCAGAACTGAGGGACGTAGCCTCAATATTCGCAGGAATAGATTTTGGACGGAGATGAGGAGAAACTGTTTTTCCCAGGGAGTAGTGAATCTGTGGAATTCTCTGCCCAGGGAAGCAGTACACGTTTCCTCACTAAATATATTTCAGGCACAGTTGGATGAATATTTGTACAGTTGGGGAAGTATGGGTGATGGGGAACAGGGAGGTCGGTTGGTCTGAGTCCACTGCGAGATCAGCCATGATCTTATGGAATAGCGGAGCAGGCACGACGGGTCAGATGGCCAACTCATGCTCCTATTTCTCAGGTTCTTACAGACAACTTTCTGTAAGTTGTCTGCATATCTGCTCCTCTATATTCTACTGATTGTTGGGTGGTCAACTGTACACCCCCAAGAAAAGTGATCGCCCCATTTAAACCCCTAAACTCTGCAAAGCGGACATGGATTAGAAAAAAAAGAACGTGGAACAGTACAGCGTAGGAAGAGGCCCCTCGGCCCACGATACTATGCCGAGCAAATTAAACTGGTAATTAAATGCCTTACGTAGGTAATCCCTTCTGCCTTCACAAGGTCCATATCGCTCCATTCTCTGCACATTCACCTGCCTATGTAGGCGCCCCTTAAACACCTCTATCGTTTTTCTTTTTCAATCTTTTATTAGTTTCCAAATTAATACAAATTAATATATAACATCGATGATTGTACATGTAATACGAAGAGATCAAGAGAACAATCATGGCACAGATAATCATAAAGAATAATAAAATGAAAAAAGTCTTTAGATCTCACAGTCTCTTAGTTGATGAATATAATATAAAATAAAGGAAAGAAAAATATTCATTTTGTATATAAAAGGAAAAAAAATCCCCTAATCAATAAAAATTGTATATAATATCTCAAACCAAACTAAAAAGAAAATTAAAAATAAGACAAAAGGAGAAAAAAAATTGGACTGAAATTTCTCAATAGAAACAGATCAATATTATGTCGTCAACTCCGTTCCTCTAAATTGAAAAGTTATTGAAAAGGAATCTATATCATCTATATCATATGAAAGTATTGAATAAATGGATTCCGAATATCTTCAAATTTAGGCGAAGCATCAACAGTACTACTCTTAATTTTTTCCAAGTTTAAACATGATATAGTTTGAGAGAACCATTGAAAAGTAGTAGGGGGTATTGGATCCTTGAATTTTAGCAAAATAGATCGTTTAGCCATTAATGTAACAAAGGCAATCATACGGTAAGCGGAAGCAGATAAATGACCCAATACAATCTTTGGTAATCCAAAAGTGGAGTGATAGGGTGAGGTTGTAAATCAATATTCAATACAGTGAAGATAATGTTAAAAATGTCTTTCCAATATTTTACCAAAAAAGGACAGGACCAAAACGTATGTGTCAGAGAAGCCACATTCGATTTACAAGTGTCACAAAAAGGATTTACATGATGATAAAAACGGGCTAGCTTATCTTTTGACAGATGGGTCCTGTGAACTACCTTAAACTGTATCAAAGACTGTCTGGCGCACATTGAAGATGTATTAACTGAATGATGAATTTTCTTCCTTGTATCTCTAGGTATAGATGTCTGGAGTTCACTTTCCCATTCATTCTTAATTTTGTCCAGTGTTTTTGGACGTATTTTCACAATTAAATCATAGATTATTGCTTTCAAGCCCTTCTGATAAGGATTAAGACCTAATTTTTCCCGTAATTTCAGTTTTATATGGTGTCGGAAAGGAGGGTATAGTCGCTTTTAAAAAAATATCTAATCTGCAAATATTGAAAAGAGTTTGATCTAGACAAATTGTATTTGGTAGACAAGATGAAATACAGTTATCAATGAAAAAATCACGAAAATATATTATTCCCTTCCTTTTCCATATAGAAAAAGCTGAGTCAACTCTGGATGGTTGAAAGAAAAAAAATACATTGAATGGGAATTGACAAGTTAAGTTTATTGAATCCAAAATATTTACGAAATTGAAGCCATATTCGTATTGTATGTTTAACTATTGGGTTAATCACATGTTTACTTAATTTGGTAAGTGCAAAAGGGAGTGAATCTCCTGAAATAGAAACTAATGAAAATCCGTGTACTAATTGATGCTCAAGGTGTACCCATTTGGGACGTTGAATTACATCTAATTCTTGTATCCAAAAAAATTAAATATCTGATATTAATTGCCCAATAGTATAATCTAAAATTAGGCAAAGCCATACCACCATCCTTTATTAGTTTTTATAAATATCTCTTACTTAACTTTGGGTTTTTGTTGTGCCAAATATATGAAAGAAGTTTAGAATTAATAGTGTCAAAGAAAAGATTTCGGGACGAAAGTTGGAATCGATTGAAATAAATATAAACATTTTGGTTAAATATTCATCTTAACCGCATTAATCCGGCCTACCAATGATAAAGAGTGGGGACCATTTAGTAAATAATTGTTTAACATGGTCAATTAAAGGCAGTAAATTAACTTTAAATAAGTCTTTATGTTTCTTCGTAATTTTAACACCTAAATACATGAAACAGTCAGCTACTTATCTAAAAGGTTAATTGCCTCTAAATTGGGGTTTGCATATTTAACGGAAAAAAGTTATTAAGATTTAATCTATAACTAGAAAAAAAACACTAAACTATGTTGTAGTGATAGTACTGCGGGGATAGATTCCTCCTGATTATAAATATAAAGTAACAGATCATCTGAGTAAAGAGATATCTTAAGAATCTTCTGTCCGCGAGTAACACCACATATGTTTGAAGAATCCCGGAGTGCAATAGCCAAGGATTCCAAAGTAATATCAAATAATAAAGGACTTAAAGGGCAACCTTTTCTCTTACCTCGAAAAAACCTAAACAAAGGAGATCTTTGATTATTAGTAAGTATTGAAGCCATAGGTGTATAATAAATCAGTTTGATCGTAGATATAAATTTAGGGCTAAAATTAAATTTTTGATGTGTCAAACGCCCATTTCAGCATCTAGTGAGAAAACACATTCTGGAATTTGGGATGAAGGGGTATACATAATATTCATTAATCTCCTAATATTAAAATGTAAATAACGATTCTGAACAAACCCTGTCTGATCTTCAGAGATAATTTGTAGAAGAACCTTTTCCAATCTAAAGGCCGATATTTTGGAAGATATTTTTGAATCTACATTTAATAAAGAAATAGGTCTGTGAGTGGGACATTCAGTGGGTTCTTTATCCTTTTCTAAGAATTAAAGAAATAGTTGTTTCGGAGAAGGACTATGGTAGATTACCCACTGATAGGGCATCTTTAAAAATTTTTGCTAACCAGGGAACAAGAATATGAGAAAAGGATTTTAAAAATTCGACTGTATATCCGTCAGGGCCGGGTGTTTTATCAGAGTTCACTGAAAACATTACTTTCCTTATTTCTTCCTCCGAAATGGGTGCGACTAATATCGAACGTTCATTTAAAGATAATTGGGGAACCTTCAAACCTCTTAGAAATTCATGCATTGATGTAGAGTGCTCAGTTAATTCTGATTGGTATAAAGAAGAATAAGATCCTTGAAAGGATTTATTAATTTGAACATGATCTATCGTGTAGGTACTATCTGGTTTACGAATTTTATTAATCTGACAATTAGTTAAAGTAACTTTCAATTGGTTGACAAATAATTTACCAGATTTGTTACCATGTATATAAAATTGACTTCTCGTTTTGAGTAGTAAATTTTCAACTGAAGATGTTAATAATAAACTATGTTGTAATTGGAGTTCTGTTCTCTTTTCATAAAGCTCCAGATTATGAGTACCAGAATACTTCTTATCGATTTTTAAAATCCTGTCAGCTAATATACGTATTTCATTATTAATTCTTTTTATTCACTCCAGCGGAATATGAAATAATTTGACCACGAATATATGCCATATTATTCCACTGGAGATTTCTTCAGTAAAATTAGTTAAAAAGAAAAATGAAATCTGTTCTTTAATAAACTGGACAAAATCTATGTCTTGTAGTAGAGAAGGGTTAAATCACCATTGTCTGACACCAAAGGATACATCTGGTAATTTAATTGATAATTTCAATGGTGCATCATGAGAAATGGCAATTGCATCATATCTACAATCCATAATAAGTGGAGCTAGTCTGGCAGCAATAAAAAAATAATCAATCCTCAAGTAATTGTGGTAGACATGAAAAAAAATGAAAATTATTTATCATGTAGGTGTTGAAATCTCAAAACATCTAAAATTCCGATTCAACTAAGAAGGAGCTAATAAAGGCAGCGGATTTGCTTGGAAGTGAAGGATTTGACACAGATCTATCCATCGAAGGGTTTAAACAGCAATTGAAATCTTTACCCATATTCAAGTGTATTCATTTAAATTTGGAAAAAATGCAAACAGATGTTTAAAAAATTCAGGGTAATCTACATTGGGTGCACAAACATTAACCATAACACTTATTTATTATGAAGTAAACCGGTAATTAATAAAAAAATCTACCATTTGGGTCTGATATTGTCTCATGATGAACAAACGAAATTGAGGAGTCTGTAAAAATAGGGACTCCTTTCAGCTTTGCTTGTGAATTTGAATGGAACCGTTGACCCCTCCAAAATCTAAAAAAAAGTTGATTATCTTTCCTTCTGATATGAGTCCCGGGCAAGAATGATCTGAGCATTTAATCTGTGAAAAACTACAAATATCTTCTTACGCTTGATTGGATTGTTTAAGCCGTTAGTATTCCATGAGATAAAATTAATAGTCTTATCCATTTTAACAGATTAAAAACATATGGTATGCAAAAGGTTAATCTTGCTGTACAAGAGGCCCACCAGCAGGAAGAAGTAAAAAAGTTCAAAGAGGAAGCGAATATGACGGCAATTTAGACATATTTGTAGTTCATCAGTCCGGAAGAAAAAATAACCAAAAACAGCCCCACCCCCTCCCCCAACAGCCCTAAAACTGGCCAGTAGGCAGCCAGAAAGCTAAACTCTAATTGAGCTAACCCCAGTTCTATTGGTGGCAGATGTCCAAGTTGGAAAAATATGTAAGCCACCCTGGTTAGTCTGAGCAGGCTATCAACATAGTCGAAACAATGTTACCAAACTAACAACAATATGTGAAATTGAAACAAGAGCCAAAGGGCGTTCACAGTCGAAATTAAAAAAAAATAGAGTTTCATAATTATTTCGAAAAGAAAGCAAACGATCAGTCATTTTGTCAAATTCTTAATTATTGTAAAACAAAACATTGAAAATATTAAAAGAAAGAAAAGGGAAGGTTTAAATCTAAAAGTTAATTGATTAATAAACCAAGTGGGTAGTAACTCAAAGGAAGAACACTGTGTCTCTTCCACATTTCTTAAGCTTCTCAAGTTAAAAGCTAATTCATAAGAAATCTTTCGGCGTCTTGGATGGATTTAAACCATTTGCGAGATTTATCAGGTAGTGTAATTTTCAACCTTGCTGGGAAAAATAATGCAGGATGATAATTGCTTTGATAGAGACGAGCCATAATTGGTTTGTACGTCAGCTTTTCTTTTATAACTTCTGGGGTGTAATCTTCAACTATTCGAAACTTCCATTGTTTAAATTGAATCATTCCACGTCCACGAGCAGTATGAATCAAGAGTTCTTTGTTGACATAATGAAATCTCAATATTACTGGCCGAGGTTTTTGGTCCTGGGCAAGTTTGGATCCTATTGCTCGATGAGCTCTATCAAGGATAGGCTGAAGAGGAAACATTTCGGAACCAAACACATTGACCAGAAGTTTAGAAAATATCCGTAGGGTTACCAGTCTCAGTGTTCCCTGGAAAAAGCCGATGATTCATAAATTTATTCTCCGGCTGCGCCCTTTCAGGTCGATGATCCTCTGTTGTTGCTTTTACAGCTTTTCCTTGGTCATAATTAAGTCCTTTTCAAGTGATTGAAGTTTGGCATTTCTCTCTTTACCAGCTCGGTCGAGTTCAGCAATTAATTGCTTTTGTTCAGCGTTTTCCTGGATAAGTGTATTTTGTCCGTCTTCAAAGTCCTTTAAAATAAACTTCGATTCGGCAAAGCTCCGGTAAAACTTGTTATCCAGATTAGAAATAGCTTCCAAAGTAGGTTGGTCTCCATTACCATAGCCATTAGCTGACGCTTTAGCTCTGGTGTACATTTCAACAGTTAAAAATCAAAATTAAACTTATGCCAGCATTATAAAAGACTTATTAAAGGGTGGTATATGAAAGAATAAAAAAGTGACTGGAACAAAGCCCAGTTGTGACTTACTTGATCGAGCGCCACCAATAGATTTACACTAAGGAGCTTTACACTAATGAAAGCATAGACACACACACAGATACACAGTCACACAGACAAAATCACACACACACACACAAACAGACACACACATATGCAAACAGGCACACAAATAGAAATGGAGAAAAAGAGGGAGAGAGGAGGAACTAGTGTGCGTGTGTGCGTGTTTGCGTTGGTGTATTTCTGAGGGAGAGAGAGAGTTCACATATAGGGGAAAGTAGAAAGAGAAACAAAGCAACAGCAAGAAAGCAGCGAAGGAGTTAAATTGGCAGATATTTTGCATTGATTGCGAGATAGACTAAGCAACACAGGTGGTGGGATTCTGTGTCATGTCGCATGAGTAAGCACGGAAAGAGTGTCGTGGGCAAAATTGTGCCAAATTGACTGTCTTCTTGGGAACTCTGAGCTCATCGGCTTTCGATCGGATGGGCTGTAACATTTGCATTGCAAATGATATATTTGCATGGTCTCCACGTCCCACAATTGAATTTTAAATGTAAATCAGTTTTCTCTCGGCACCCTCGCATTAATTATGGCCATAACATCGACAATAGTGTTGATGTTTCGAGGAAGCAATGTTCAAAGTGCCCCATAAAATAATATTGGGCAGTGACAGGATGGATTCCACACAGATTCAGTTCCCTTCAAGCTCTCGCACGGTGCCCCGTGGGTTACATAGAGAGCAAAACTAACATTGCACTCTCTCATTTAACACCCCACGGCAGAGGAAACACGGGTGAGACACATTGTAATTTTAATGTGGCACTTCTTTGGAATGAGTGGAGGATAACTAATGCTGTCCTGCTGTTCATAAAGTGCAGCAGAAATAACCATGGGAACTACAGGCCGATGAGTTTCACATAAATAGTATGGAAATTATTGGAGCAGATTTGAAGGGACATAATATATGTTCTCATGGAAAGGCCGGGACTCATTATAAGGAGCTGGTGGCTATGTGCAGGGAAGATAATTTCTGACACATTTAATTGGGGTTTTTTTTTTAGGAGAGAGGTGATGAGGGAGAATGGTAACGTGTCCTTTCTGAAGCTTTTGCCAAGGTCTCGCATGCTGCGCTGCTCCAGTAAGTTAAGATACACGGGATCCGAGGCATGTCGGCAAACTGAGTCCAGCACTTCCTAGAGATAGGATTCAGACGGTAGTGGAAGGTGGGGCATTATATTTCAGTCGGGACATTTGAATCAAATTCCGTTCTTTGTAATGTCAACTTACGACTGAGAGGAGAATGAAGATGGTCTGATCAGTAAGTTAGTGAATTTGTGGAATTATAGATAGCGAAGAAGTTTGGCTGAAGGTACAGCGGGGTATAGATCAGCTGGGAAAATGGGCAGAGCCGTGGCAGATGGACTTTAATCCAGAAAAGTATGAGGTGATGCACTGTTTAGAAGTCAGATTCTCGTAGGGTAGATGGAATAAATGGCCGTGGCATTAGCAGTGATGATGTACAGCGATCTTGGGATTGAAGTCCATGGCTCTTTGCAAGTGGTGATACAGATGGATAGCGGAGTGAAAACTGGGCATTTGGTCTGCTTGCCTTCATAGACGAGGCATTGAGTATAAGAGTTGGAACGTCATGATGCAGCTGTAAAAATCTTTGTTTAGAATGCACTTCGAGTATTGCGTACAAACAGCCACACTGCAGGAAAGATGTGACAGCAACAGAGAGAATGCAGAGAGATTCATCATGAAGTTGTCTGGAAAGGAGGCCTGCAGAGATAACCAGACTGGTGTTATTCTCACTGGAAAGGAGGTTGAGTGGTGACTGCAGAGAGGTTTATAACATTATGAGCGACAAAGGTAGATAGAATATAGAACGGTGCAACACAGAAACAGGCGTCCCGGCCCACGATATCAGTGCCGAACATGATGATAAATTGAATTCCAATCCAATTGTAGAGCTGCAACATTACCTCGCGGCTCTTGAACTCAATAACCCGACTCATGAAGACAAGCGCATCATACACCTGAACAACCCTATCAACCTGTGCGGCAACCTTGAGGGATCCATGGACGTGGACCCAAAGATCCCTCTGTTCCTCCACACTGCTAAGAACCCTGACATTAACCTTGTGTTCTGCCTTCAAATTCTATCTTCCAAAGTGTATCACTTCACCTTTTCCGGGTTGAACTCCATCTGCTACTTCTCAGCCCAGATCTGCACAATCTGCAGTAAAATGCTACACGATCGACAACACAACCAACCTTCGTGTCATGAGCAAATTTACTTACCCACTATTCTACTTCCTTATCCAAGTCATTTGATTCATCAAAGAGCAGGGTCCCAGAACAGATCCCTGCGGAAAACCACTGGACACCGACCTCCAGGTAGAATACGCTTTATCTGTCACCACCCTCAGTCTTCAATGGGCGCACCAATCCACCCAGCCAAGTTTCCCTGCATTCCATGACTCCTGACTTTCTGAATGAGCCTTCTATGAGGAACTGCTGCTTATATTTTTGTCACCAAGAGCGATACTTAAAAATCAGATACTCTCCATTGCGCTCCAAGTCTTGCCGTCGCAGACGTATACTGATTAACTTACGACGTTTTCTTGTGAATACAGAGGTTGTCGAACAATAAGGGTCACGTCAAATTTCAGCAATTGACATGTTCCTCTTTGCACAAATCTCTTATCTGATCGTCGACCATTTCGGGTTGAAAATGATGGTGGAAAGCAGCGTCGGTGCAGTCTGTGTTGGAGCAAATCTTCTGAAGCAAGGAAAAAGAAAGAGGGAAGGAAGTGGATGAACCCAACGGCAGGTTGGATGAAAGTTCTGAAATGCATTTCTTTCGTTCTGCAGCGGCAGCCACATCTTCAAACTTCCGATAAATAGGAAATGTGACCTGTTGTTTGGGGGAATGAGAATAAAAATTTCAACTGAGAACAGAGAACTCGGGATCGGATCTACGTGCATTGTTTAATCACTAATTACAGGGCAGGTGGGAAACAAGATGACCAAAGAATATGCTATCCTGGATTGGTGAGACTGGCCTCCAGTCTTTGGGAGCGGGGCTGTCATTTTGAGGGAAGCGTAATGTGTTGGTGGATAAGGATGTCCGGAACTAATGTGAACGGGGGAGCGTGTAGGCACCTGTTGGCCCCGAGTTTCTCATCCTTCCCTTGCTGCATCAAGCAGTTGGAAACAGCCCATATTTGCCGAGTCGCTTCTCAGGTTAATCCCATCCCGATCCAGGACTTCCACTTCCATGTGATGTTCATCAGTTCAGGTAACACCGGAACATATCACCTGATCGGGGGCGTTGATGGGCCAGGGTGAGAGATTATCTGCAGGGTAACGTGACGGAATGGGACCAATGATTATATTCCAAAACCGACTGAGATTCGACGGGCCCCATGTTCTCGTTCAGTGATAATTGTGATAACAGTGTGAGAAACTGCAACGAACTTCCAGCACGGAAACTCCAACCCCTCCCTATCCTCTCCCCTCCTCCACTGTTCCCTGTTTCCCAGAACCCTTCCCTAATCTGGTTCCACTCTTCACCTTCCTTTCTCTTCTGATTCCACCATCTGCAGCACTTTGTTGCCTCCACTAATCACATCCCTCTGTCCAAACCCTTCCTCCCCATCTGGTTCACTCTGCCGTCCAACTCTCCTCCCCCAGATCCATCTATTGCTTGCTGGCTCCTGTATCACTACCACCTCTCCCCTCCCCCACCCTCAGCAGGTTATGTTGGTTATTCGCCCTTTACTCTCTCGGTCTTGATGCACGGACTCAACTCGAAACGTCGATAATCCCTTTTGCTCTACAGGTATTGCAGGACCGGTTGAGTTCTTCCAGCAGATCTGTCCTTGATCCAGTTGACAGAATCTGCAGTCGCTTTGTCTCCTTTCAATCTACCGATTAGATTTTTTTTCAATGACCTATTCTTTCTGGTATGCAAATGTTGTGCCACATGCAAAGTACGAAGTACATTTCCAAGTACATTAATTTTTGTGACTTGCTTCATCCGTCGGAATCATCGGTGAGGAATCCACTGGCCATACCAGCCTTCTTCATCCCTGCAATACCTGCAGAGTGTCCGACGGAATTGCCGCAGGAGACACAACAGGTTCCGTTTCAGAGGCAGATATTTAACTTTGGAACGAGAATAACTCGAGGGCGAGAGACGAGGCAGGCCGGCGAAATGCAGAGAGACATAATGAAAGGAAGAGGTGAAAGCAGAGGATTGTCAGATGGAAATGATAAGAGAAGGGAACAGAGAAAGTGACAGATATCAGGACAGAAGAATTAACATGGGATCAACGGAAAAGTAGCAAGACGGCCAAATGGAAGAATCGTTTTAAATTGTGGCCGAATGTTTGTAGCATACACACGTATTGTCTGCAGTGAATTCTGCATGGCTCGGTGCCAGGATTCCCGTAGAGTGTGAGAAATTCAATTCACCTTCAATAATTTGACTAAGATACCTCAACGTATTTCCTGAATGTATTTAATAAATGATACAAGATATTTTGAAATCGCCAGTAATGACCACAGCAAAATTAAAAAATTGTAGAAAAAATACATCTGGTTAAGTAAGATGCTGGCCTTAATTCGCCAGGTCATAGAATATAGGAGCAGGGAGGATAAAATCTAGCTTCACAGAACATTGGTGAGACAACATCTGGAAAATTGTCTGCAGATCTCGTCACACAAAAGAAGGAGAAGCTTGCACAAGGGAAGGTTCAGGGAGGATTCACTCGGATAATTCAGTTGTGAGAAAACACGGTTTGTACCCTTTGGACCGGACGAAGCCGAAAGGGGGTGCTAGCAGATGGAGGTATAATATATAAATAAGGGGGAGATGGTAAGAAACGTTTCTGCATGGAGGCGACACCTGCGAACAGAAGACAGAGGTTCAAGGTTAACAGTAAGAGGCGAGGAAGCCGACAGTGAAGAAGCTCGTCGAAGGATACAGCAGAATAGCCATCAGTTACTATTCTGGTCGGAGAGATGGCAGATGGAGTTTGATGCGGGAAAATTTGAGGTGCTGCACTTGGGACGTCAAATATAAAGGGAAAGAAAACAGCTAATGGTAGGACGCTTAACAACGTTGGTGCACAGAAAGACCTTCTGGTCCAGGTCCATACCTCCCTGAAAGTGGCAACGGAAGTAGATAGAGTGACAAAGAAGGTGAATGGCAGGTTTGCCCTCAACGCTGCGGGCACCGAGTGTAAGAGTCAGAACATCATGTTGCAGTTGCATAATACTTTGGTTTGGACGCAGTTGGAGTATTGCCTGCAGTTTTGATCACCGCATTACAGAACCGACGTGGAGACTCTGGAAAGGGTGCAAAAGGGGTTTAACAGGATGTTACTTCTGGGTATTTGCTGTAAGGAGAGGTTGGAAAACTTAGATTATTTCCTTTTCTGGAGCGACGGAGGCTGGGACGAGACTTGACAGAAGTTTATAAACTAATGGGAATCATCGATAAGGCAGAGAGTCAGGATCTCTATCTCTGGATAGAAATGTCAAGGACGAGAGGACATGCATTTCAGATGGGGACAGGGGAGTTTAAAGGAGATCCGCGGGACAACCTTTTTGCGCGCAGAGTTGCAGATGCCCGAACGGGCTGACCCGAGTCGTTGTGGAAGGAAATAAGACAGTAGAGTTTAAGAAACTTTATTTGTACTCGTGTATATGCAGGGAATGGGGTGGACATCTCTGCTGAATTCGATGGGGATCTGAGGTTTACTGTTACTGCGAGTGGCTGATTTCTGGATTCACTGCCTGAAAAGGCAACCACGACAGAGACAATTATCACATTGAGGAAACAACTGGAGGAGCAGCAATCCCGTCAATGACCAGAAGACTACGAACCAAGGACTGTTAAATGGGATGAGTGTAGCTGCGTGTCCTCATGGACCTCGTGGGCCGAAGAACCTGTCTCTGAACTGTGTGACTGGACGAAAATAAATGGATTGTCCGCATATCGTCACCAATAAAATGTGCAAAGCTGGCTGACGTTTTACAGCCCGCAAGATCATGAAATGTATTCATGGGTAACAGGTGACAGAGATTTGGAGGGAATATTTGGTGGAAGCCAGGCATGTTGGGTGGTGAATGTGCCCTTATTAGTCATATATCTGGGGGAGCAGATGCGGATATTGTTACCTTATTCAAGAAAGGGAGCAGAGAGAGCCCAAAACATTATAGAACAGTGAGTCTTACTTCGGTGGTCGGTGCTAAAGAAGATCCCGAGAGACAGGATTAATGAACATTTGGAGAGGTGTAATATGGTTAAGAATAGTCAGCATGGATTTGTCGACGGCAGGTCCTGCCTTACGAGCCTGATTTAATTTTTCAGGATGTAACTAAACACATTGATGGAGGAAGAGCAGTAGTTTCAGCAAGGCATCTGATCAGGTACCCCATGCAAGGCTTATTGAGAAAGTAAGGAGGCATGGGATCCAAGGGGATTTTGCTTTGTGGATCCAGAGCTGGATCCCCCACAAATGGGGGGAAGAGTGGTCGTTGAGGGGTCATAATCTGCAATGGGGGTCGTTGACCTGTGGTGTAGCTCAGGGATCTGTTACTCTTTGTAATTTTTTAAACGACCTCAATGAGGAAGTGGAGGGATGGGTTAGTAAGTTTGCTGATGACACAAAGGTTGGACGTGTAGTGGATAGCGTGGAGGGCTGTCAGAGGTTACAGTGGTACATAGAGAGGATGCAAAACTGGGCTGATAAGTGGAAGATACAGTTCATAGAATCATAGAACAGTGCAGTACAATATAGGCCCTTCGGACAACAATGTTGTGCCGACCTTTAAACCTCGCCTATGACTATCTAACCGCTTCCTACCTCATATCCCTCTATTTTAAATTCCTCCATCTGCTTATCTAGCAATCTCTTGAATTTGACCAATATACCTGCCTCCACCACTGCCCCAGGCAGCGCGTTCCATTGGACCAGCAGCATCCTTCGGTACCACAAACAATTTCCATTCTTTGCAGTTTCTCAATTGATTCATTGAATTGGCAGCACGTAGTTTAGCGGTTGCGTAACGCTATGACAGCGCCAGTGACCCGGGTTCAATTCCGGCCGCTGTCTGTACGTTCTCCCCGTGTCTGCGTGGGTTTCCTCCGGGTGCTCCGCTTTCCTCCCACATACCAAAGGCGTACATGTTAGGATGTGACGGCATGCTATGTTGGCGCCGGACGAGTGGCGACACTTGCGGGCTGCCCCCAGGGCATTCACAGTGACTCAAAAAGAGGACTTCACTGTGTGTTTGGATGTACACGTGACGAATAGATAAATATGTGTATCTTTAATCACAACCTGTCACAGTGAGCATTTCACTTGACTGACGCAATTGGTTTGTTAATCATTTAAACATTTATATTTTTAACTCTGTTGAAATCTCCCTGTCCCGGTGGAGATCGCTGAATGGTATAAACCCCCTGGAGTGCTCTGTTTCAACATTTCATTCCGAGAGATTATTTGCCGCACACAGGTACTCATCGCTCGGCAGAGAAAATGCTGGCAAGGTACTTCGCTGTTGTTAAAATATTGTACGTGATCATTGCCGTCATTGGAGTTCCTGGTAAGTGAACAGAGTAAATCATGTTTTGTATATCCGTGTGTTAACCTGTGTATACCTGTTAATGACCATGTCATTGATGATCCTTGTACAAAAATACATCAGTGATGTCGACCCTGTCAATTTAGGATTCTGATTTTTCTCATTTTCTGACAACAGAAACTAAACCCCTTTTTGCTCTGACTCACGGGATCCACTTGGCTGTTCTTCTTGCCTTAAGTTGCACCTTGCCCAGAGTTGTCCCAGTGTTCGAGACCGGCATCTGTCTGTAAGGTGTGACTGGGAGGGTTTTACATTGTGAAGTTCACTGTTACCGTTCTTGATCAGAGTGAACACTTGATCCTGTCGACACACTTCACGGTGGAGTCTGACACAATCGGATTCCGCTGACTCTCCGTCAACTCTTGGGTCGGATCACCTGCACAAGTGTCCACGGATCTACTGGAGTGTTATTATCGAACTGAACTCACTGTGGAATTAATCCATTAACTGAACCACTCTGCTGCAGGCTACTAAGTTGTCCCTGTCTTCCTTCTGAAACCTCTTCAGTCCCATCAGATGCTGAGTTTCCAGAACTTGGTTACACACAGCTGGATGCGGTTAAATCTGTGAAACCGGCTCCATCAGAAATTGTAAACAGGATTAATTATTGGAACAGTCATTCCACCTCTTGTACCGGACGACAGCTCGTTCCCTTCCCGCCGTTTAACCCACCTTTTACCTTATCACCTCACCACCGAAGCACTCAGATTGTAAACGGTTTATGTGTCAGATGTTATTAGGTTTGCAGCCATGTCCCGACTCCCAAAACTCCTGATCTCCAGCTGAAAGCCAAGCCGGTGTTCAGACCCGTAGAATGTGTTCAGTAATGCCCCGTGTCTGCTCTCTTCTCTTTATCCGGTGAATTTACTGGCGATTGTGATCCTGCCCTGGAGAAAATGCAGCCTATCCACGTGCACCACTCAGTACCTGGTGGCCATGGCAACGGCGGATCTACTGGTCATTGTCACTCAGGTCATGTTGTATCAGATCAATTATTATTACTTTCCGGTGAGTCTTTGGACATCACCCCTGTGTGCAGCGTTATTCTTGCACTGCAGTATGCAACGACAGACTGTTCCGTCTGGTTCTTCGTCACTTTCACCTTTGATCGATTTGTCGCCATTTGTTGCCAGAAGCTGAAAACGAAATATTGCACCAGGTAAACTGCGGCTGTGGTTCTAGCAACAACCGGCGTTCTGCTGTGTCTGAAAATCGTTCCCCGCTACTTCACACGGAAACCCGGAGTGATAATTCATAACGTACCGTGGCTCTGTGCATTAATGGACAGCTATTATTCTGACCCGGGCGTGTGGCATTCGACTGGTTCGACAAGGTTTTAACTCCGCTGCTCCCTTTCGCTGTAATTCTGCTGCACAACGCTCTGACAGTCCGGCACATCTTAGTGGTCAGTCGGGTCCGTAAGGGGCTGACGTGTCAGAGCAAGGGGGAGAACCGCAGTCACCCGGAGACGGAGATCAGGATGAAGTCTGTTCACCCTCTCCGGCAGCTTGATCCTCCTGTGGCTGACGAATGTTTTAGAATTCGTCTGTGATCAGATCTCAGGAACAGGAACTGATGCCAATGACTCCCAGCAGATCTTCAACCAAGCTGGGTTTTTGCTGAGAAATTTCAGCTGCTGCACGAACACATTTATTTACGCGGTGACTCAGTCCATGTTCAGGGAGTAGGTGAAGAACGCGATGAAATATCCGGTCTCCTCAGTGCTTTTCATTCGTAAAGCCGACCCCACCGATGAAGACAACACAGAGGTGGCCGCAGTGGCCCCATTCCAGTCTCCTGCTCCTCACTCACCACCTGATCTCCCAGATGTCAGTCCCGGGCGGATTATCCCAGCTCCGGGCCATCAGGACGATCACAGCGATACCTGTCATATTTCCCCAATGTTTTCTTCTCCCTCCGCAGTGTAGTCTGTCCGGTGAAAGCTCCACCCTGGGTTAATCCACCCATCTCCCTCCGTGGTGGTGTCCAGTCCGGTGAAAGTTCTGGCCCTGAGACAAATCGTCCCATCTCTCGGCACAGTGAGGACCATCTGCTGTCAGCTCCGCCCTGGGACCAAATGACCTATCTCCCTCCGCAGTGGCGACAAGTCTACTGGAAGCTCCAATCTGGGACCAGTCACCCAATCTCCACAGTGGGGAACTTATGGTGTAACCTCCTCACTGGTACCAGATGTCTCATTTCCCTCCACAAGAAGGCCCGGTCTGCTGTACACTCCACCTTGGAACGAATTATTTCAAACTTCATCTGCTGTGGGTCCGATCTTTTGTAAACTTGACCCTGGATACAATTATATCGACCTCGCTCAGTGGTGGGGACAGCCTCACTCTGGGATTAGTCATTTCAATTACAATATTTTGTATGGTCCGTCTGGTACAACCGTCCCACGAGATCAATAACTAATCTCCCTCAGTGTGGTCCGTCCTGTATAACCTTCCCACTAGGACCGGTTATCGGATCTCCTTCCTGAGTGTGAAGCAAATGTTGGAATCTCCGCCATCGCGGCCTCCGTTTGTTCCAGACATTAAGACCGAGCGCACCATCCCGATACTGATCTTGTTTCATAAATGTTTTACGAAGTTAAACAGTGCCCACCCCTCCCCTCTCCCTCCCCCATACGTCACACCTCCCATGTCCCTGGCGATGCCAGTCTTTCTCCTGCGTCTGGACAATGAGTAGGTGGTTGGGGAATCCTCAGTTAGTCACTCTTTGGTCAAAGCAGATGTACCAACGGTCCCGCGGAAAGGTGTGTTCTGTGAATCATTGTATATCATACACCTATGAGGGAAAGAGAGGGGTAGGAGGGCAAAGAGGATGCACCGTGGTGGGGAGAGAGGTGGAGGTGGCGCAGGGCAACGATAGAGGTGTGTGAGGGCCACGAAGAAGGGGAGTGATGGGGAGAGTAACAGAGAGATGGGAGGAGGGCAAAGACGAAGCGTGAGAGGGAGAGAGAGATCGAGGGAGAACGCGGAAAAATGATGCTGCTGCCAATGCAGAGACTTGGTGGATAGAGGGTGAGGACTGGCTGCTCAAAGTTCCCGGGTATTGATGTTTGAGCATGACGGAGAAGGATGTTAGCGAGGTGCAGGATCTGCACCACTGATGAAGGAGAACCTTACAGCTGCACTCAGAGGACAGACAGAAGGCCTCGTCTGAGAGAATATCGGTAGAGCTCAAAAGTAAGGAAGGTGCAATCACGATGATGGGGCCTCTTCCCCCCGGTTCCATCCACCCTTTCAACACACCGTTCACCAACGGGCTTCCCACCTCCCCTAACCGGCTCTGGTTACATCTGCCGTCCACCTCACGCCTAATGGTTCCCATTCTCACTTCCTTTACTTATCAGAGTCCAGCAATGGCAGCCCTTTGTGTTCCTGTTCATCTCCCTCCAGTAGCTGTCTTCAATCTTCACACTCACCTCACCCTCCCTCACTCCACCAGCCTCTCATTTGTTTCGGTTTGAATATCACTCAGTCAAGGAATACACCATGGAATACACTCAGTCAAATATACCATGGAAACAGGCTCTTCGGCCCACCTCATCCATGCCGTCCATGCGCAAACTCGGCCAGTCCCATTAGCCTGCATTTGGACCACATCCCTCTGAACCCCTCCTGCCCATGTGCTCATCGGAATGTCTGTTAAATATTGTTATTGTGCCTGCCCCATCCCATTTCTCTGGCAGCTCATTCTATACACGCACCACCCTCTGACAGAAGACGTTGCCCCACAGATCCCCTTTCAATGATTTCTCTCTCATAGTATCATTGAGTCATGGAGTCATTTAACACGGGAACAGAAGCTGCGGCTCAACTCGTCCATGCCGACTGTGTGGCCCAGAGAGCTCGTCCCATCTGCCTGCGTTTGGCCCATAGCCCTCTAAACCTCTCCTATCCATGGAGTTATCTGGATGGACGCTCAGATTTACTCGTATGTGCGGCTCAACCACAATTTATGGCAGTTCATTCCAAATACGAACCACACTTTGCGGGAAAAAAGCTGTCCCTGGTGTTCCTTTCAAATCTCGCCTCTGGGTTTAACCTTTGTCCTCTTGTTTTGACACCTCCTCCCATGGGAAAGCGACAATGTGCTTTAACCCTGTCGATGCCCCTCATGATCTTATGCACCTCCAACGGGTCACCCCTCAATCTCCGACGTTCAAGGGAATAAAGTTCCAGTCTGCGCAACCTCTCCTTGTAACCCCCAAGTCCAGGCAACTTCCTAGTAAAACTGCTCCGAACTCGTTCTAGTTTGATAACATCTTTATATAACATGAAGACCAAAGTTTCACACAATATTCCAAGTGAGGCCTCACCATCGTCTTATACAACTGCAACATAACTTTCCAATTCCAATACTCGGCGTCCTGCTTGATGAAGGCCTGCGGTCAAAACGCCTTCTTCACCGCCCTATCTAACTGTGACGTCCTTTTCAGCGAACTATGCACTTGCTCTCCTCAGTCCCTCTGTTGCATAACACTCCTCAGTGCCTGGCTTGATCTGCCAAAATTTGATACCTCACATTTATCTGGACTGACAGCCATTTGCCAATCCTCGGCCCACATACTCAGATGATCAAGATGCCCCTGTAATTTGTCGTAACATTCCACACTATCTACAACACCGTTTATTGTAGTGCCATCTGCAAATTACTAACCATGGCTTGTACATTCACATCCAACAAAGGTTCCAGCACCGACCCCGGTGGCACACGACCACACAAATTCCTTCACTCATGGTTCCCACCACCTTGTCCATTAGGTATTCAAGCCGCTACACCACCACCCCCGGACCCCATGCGATCTTAACCTTCCAGATTAACCTCCATTGACAGTGCTTGTCATATAGACAACATCCACTGTCCTACCCTTATATTCCCTCTTGGTTCGCTCATAGACAAACTCCAAGGGATTTATCAGACATGACTGCCTGCACACAAAGCGTGCTGACGGTCCCGAATCAGAGCCTCTCTCTCCAAATGTTGGTCGATTCCTTCCCTCAGAATTCCCTCCACAAATGTACCCACCACCCATGTCAGCCTCACAGGACTGCAGTTTCCTCCCTTGCTTTTGCTACAATTTTTAAACAACGGTATCACATTAACCACTCTCCATTGCTACAGAACATCGCCTGTGGCCAGGGATGAAGGGAAAATCTCTGCATTTGTTCCACATTTTTCCCAGATTCCCACAAGGTCTGGGAATGTACTAGGTCAGACCAGATTGATTTACACACCTTCATACACTTTAAGCACTCAAATAGCTCCCCTCCCCCAATTTGTATGTGTTGCAAGGGTGCAATGCGACTAGGCTCTAAACGAGTTAATATCAGCCTCTTCCTCTCGCTGTGGTTCCACTGCTCAGCGCTCCGAAACTCGGGAACATTTTGAGATCAACCTGATCTGTCACGGTCTTAGGAATCAGAGAACGGCAGTGACGCAGATATGGGGAGCAGGAGGAGGTCTGTAGATTTTCCCTTTCACCCTCATAAATTGTCTGCATCTTTCTGTACCCACTTCTCAGTTACTGGAGCTGTCGACGGAAGGAGTGACAGAATGATTGAATAAAAATGATTCAAGCACTCAGTTTACATGTAGAATATGGAACAGTACTGCATCAGGACAGGCCCTTAGGCCCACAATGTTTGTGCCGGACTTAATGCCGTTCTAAACTTCACCCACTTGCCTGTACATGATCCATATTCCTTCATTCCTTGCCTGTTCACTTGTGTACATTATAACTTCAGAAAGTCTCCATCGTATCTGTTTCCACCACACCCCGTCCCAGACACCGACCACTCTCTGTGTAAAAACTTCACCCACATATCTCCCTTAACATATTCTCTGTCATCTTAATTTCCTGTCCTCTAGTACTTAACAGTTCTATCCTGCGAAAAAATACCGGCTGCCTACCCGATCTATGCTTCTCATAATTTTATAAACCTCCGTCAGGTCTCCCCTCACCATCCACCGCTCCAGAAAAAAACAACCTAAGTTTGTCCAACCTCTCCTGATAGCTCACACCCTCTAATCCAGGCAGTGTCCCGGTGAACCTCTTCTGCACCCTCCCCAAAGTCTCCATACCCTTCCTGTAATGGGGGCGACCAGAATTACACACAAGGCTTGGATTACCTTAACTAGGTCCTTTCACTGGGCAATATCACTTGGTATGACCCACTTATGACCCTAACTCAAACTGGGAACCTTGACAGGATCATGTCGTACCACCAGTGAAAACTCCTTCTCCCTTGGTTCTGAGCCTCAGTCACACCCCGACACTGATTTCCCCCCACCGCTCACACACATGAAACATTTCCTGACATCCTGGGTGGACCGCTGCCATGCCCGATGCCCAAAAGCACATTCCGTAACCTCGGCCCACACACCGCTCTGCCCCCACCAGCAGTCCCAAAAACACACATACACCACCCGCTACCCCACACACAAATACAACTCAAACACATACTCCCCCCCCCCCCTCCATGTGCACAATCCTAGCACACCGGGCGGAACCCTTCTCTCTGCAAGTCCCCAACACATGACCTGCTCTCTGTCCCCACTCCCTTCTCACGAGAAACACTCACACACACACCCTTGACTTTAAAAGACCAATGATGCTAAGCAATGTCGCCCACGTACACGCCTGCGCGCACACACACACACACAGACACGCTCACGCACACACAATCACACACACGCAACACATACTCGCACACACATACTTACATACACACAACACACACTCACACACATACTCACACACACGCACTAACACACACACGCACGCACGCACACACTCTCACACCCTCAAATACAAACTCTCTCTCTCTCTCTCTCTCTCTCTCCCACACACACACACACACACACACACACACACACACACACACACACACACACACACACACACACACACACCACTATGCTTGGGATTCCCAATCACATCTGATGAATAATATTTTCGACAAAGGCCTTAAAAGCTCTTGAATGGGCACATAGGTGTGCAGTAAATGAAGGGATATGGAGGTTGTGTAAGCAGAAGGGATTCGTTTAGTTCGGCGTTTAATGACTGGATTAATTAGTTCGGCACTACATCGTGTGCTACACTGTTCTGTATTCCATGTGAATAAATCATGGACTCCAGTAACTGGGAGTGGAGCTGGACAAGGGTAATGAAGGCTTGGGCAGATCACAGTTGTAGTTTCTGGTGAGACTGGATCTCCATTAAAGAGAACAACAAACACAGGAGGGATAATTACCCCACTGCTTACAAACTGACACCCCAACCCTCACCCAACACTTTTACACAGTAAGCGCTGCAATTAAAAGCACACCTTCCAAAGGTCTGTAAAGTCACAGCTGACGTGCTGCCTCATATGTCTTTACACTGGAGAAGATCCAGCGTGAAACAACTCTTCACCCCACTGGGGCACACAGTGAAGTGGATTGGACACTTCAATTCACATCTTCTGAAGGAATCGGTGAACCCAAGTGATAGCGGACACAGTTGAAAAATAGGATCCTACTGGGGATAGGAAGGATCGATTTGGAGGTGACGTTTCCTCTTATCTTCCCCTTCTATTCGCCTTGTTGCTTAGCTTTTGAGGTTGGACTTAACCTATAATTTGCAAAGACCGTTTGGCGAGCAGTTCTGCAATGTTGCGGTCCAGTTCTTCTCTGCTCTCTTAGTAACATGGTGTGACGACAACAACCTTTCCCACAATGTCAGCAAAACAAAAGATTCGGACATTGATTCAGGAAAGGGGGCTGTGTATATTCACCTGTCTACAGCAATGGTGCTGACGTCGACAGGGTTGACAGCTTCAAGTTCCTGGGAGTGAACATCACCAATATCTTGTCTTGGTCCAACCACACAGACGCCACGGAAAGAAAGGTCACCAGCGCCTCTGTATCCTCAGGATGCTAAAGAAATTTGACATGTCACCTTTGACACTCACCAACTTTTATCGATGCACCACAGAAAGCATCCTTTCTGGGTGTATCACAGCTTGGTGTGACAACTCCTCTACCCTGAACCACAAGAAACTGCAGCGAGTTGTGGAAACAGCCCAGCACATCACGGAAAACAGCCTCCCCTCCATGGGCTCTGTCTATAGCTCTCTCTGCCTTGGTGAAGTCGCCATAATAATCAAGGACGCCACCCACCCGAGTCGTCTCACATCAGGCAGAAGATACAGCAGCCTGAGGGCACATACCACCAAGCTCAAGGACAGCTTCAATCCCACTGTGATGCGACTATTGAAAGCTTTTCTTCTACGACGAGATGGACTCTTGAACACACAACCTACCTTGTTATGACCTTGCACCTTGTTATGACCGTTCACCTTGTTGTCGACTTGCAGTGCACTTCTTCTATCGCTGTGACACTTTACTCTATATTCTGTTACTTTTTTTTTACCCTGTATTACCTCAATGCACTATGCAATAACTTAATCTATACGAAGGGTATGCAAGACAAGTTTTTCACTGTACCTCGGTACAAGTGACAACAATAAACCAACATCAGTGCCATATCTGGAACCGATCTATATCCCGCTGTATCCTTTGGCAATCTTGTATATTATCCGCAAAACCAGCAATCGTTGTGGCGTTAGCCAGCTCACTAACCCATAAATCTACATTAGCGTCAAGGTCATTTATTTGCATCGCAAACAGCAGAGGTCACTGTCCGGTTCCCTGCGGAACACCAATCTCCACGGACCTCCAGCCAAAGTAAGTTCTATCGACTTACTACATTCAGTTTACCATGGGCAAGATAATTCCCAGTCCGAATCGCCAGGTGTCCGTGGATCCCGCGCACATTAATCTTCTCGATGACTCTAACATGAGAGACCTTGTCACACGCTTTGTATCTCCTGCAAAATAAGCATTTTGGAAGATCCTGAGAATATGCAGTGCAGGGAACAAACGGCCACAAGGTGGCGGTTAATATCTAAGTGCGGCATCTCAAATGTGGAAGACAGCAAGAACTTTACCATGGTTGAAAGATAGTTATATTATACATTCTACTTAATTTATCAAAATTTTGCGACATGTGCAACTCGCCTTGTTAAAAACACGGCGTAATTGTAAACGTGGTAAACCGATTAATTGAAGCTTGTTTCTATGATTCTTAAAAGGATGAAGTATCTGCGAAGCGACAGGAAATCTATTCATGTATAAACAGATTTTCCACTGAGGACTTCAAGTTTTGGACTCGGATTGTGAGTAGGGCCAATATCTGTGAACAGAAGATGCGCTTAAATTGGTTGCCGCCGGGAGACTCCGAGAACAAATGGAATGTGAACCCTGATGTCCGGAAGAGTTCAGCGCAAAAACAGGTCCTTCCGCCCAGTATGATCCTGCCAACATTGAAGCCAAATGAAACTAATCCCATCTGCCTCCACATGATCCACATCCCTCCATTTCACAAGATCACAAGATGACAAGACAAGCGAGCAGAAGTAGTCCATTCAGCCCATCGAGTCTGCTGCAAAGAAAAGGGGACAAAAAAAAAGAAATGAAAAAATGGGGAGGGGCAATGAGAAAAACCTTTTCTAATCCCAATTTCCGGCCTTATTACCATATCCCTTGATACCTTGACTACTTAGATATCTATCTATCGCCTCCTTAAACGCCTCCAATGACCTGGCTTCCACAGCTGTACGTGGCAAGGAATTCCATAATTTCACTACCCTCTGGCTAAGGAAATTTCCCCTCATCTCTGTTTTAAGCTTGTACCCTCTAATTCTAAGATTGTGCCCTCTGGTCCTGGACTCACCCACCAAGGTAAACAACATAACCACATCTACTCTGTCCAGTCTTTTCAATATACTGCATGTTTCTATGAAGTCCCGTCTCAGTCTGTTTTACTCCAGTGAGTACAGTCCAAGAGTCGACAAATGTTCATCATATGTAAGCCCTTTCATTCCAGGAATCATCCTTGTAAATCTCCTCTGAACCCTCCCCAACATCAACACATCCTTCCTAAGATATGGGGCCCAGAACCGCACACAATATTCCAAATGCGGCCTCACCAGTGCCTCATAGAGCCTCAACAACACCTCCCTAATTTTATACACTATACCCCTCGAAGTGAATGCCAACATAGCATTCGTTTTTCTTACCGCCGATCCGACCTGGTGGTTAATCTTTAGAGTATCCTGCACGAGTACCCCCAAGTTCCTTTGTACTTATGTACTTTGAATTTTCTCCACATTTAGATAATAATCTGCCCGTTTATTTCTGTTTCCAATGTGTACAACTGCACATTTCTCAACTTTGAATCTCATCTGCCATTTCCTTGCCCATTCTCCTAAAATATCTAGGTCTTTCTGCAACCTCCCTGTCTCCTCAATACTCTCTACTCCTCCACCTATCTTGCTGTCATCTGCAAACTTAGCCACAAAGCCATTTACTCCATCATCCAAATCGTTAATTAACAGGGTAAAAAGAAGCGGCCCCAACACCGAACCTTGCGGAACACCACTAGTAACAGGTAACCAACCAGAACAGGGTGATTTTATTCCCACCCTTTGCTTTCTGCCTACCAGCTAATGCTCCATTCATTCGACTATACTACCTTAGTTCCATGACCTTTCATCTTAGGCGGCACCTTGTCAAAGGCCTTTTAAAAGTCTCAATGCACAACAAGTACTGCCTCTCCCTTATCCACGCTACCTGAGATTTCCTCAAAAAACTCCAATACGTTGGACAGGCAGGATCTTCCCTTCACGAAACCATGCTGGCTTGGACTATCTTGCCTTGCACCTCTAGGTATTCCATAACCTCATCCTTGAGGATCGATTCTAATAACTTCCCCACCACCGACTAACAGGTCTGTAATTTCATTTATGATGGCTCCCACCTTTATTATACAGCGGAACTACATTTGCGACCCTCCAGTCCTCCGGAGCCATCCCGGAGTCTATCGATTCCTGGGAAATTATCATCAATGACTCCGCAATCTCTAAAGCCACGTTCTTCAGAACACGGGGATGCAGCACATCCGGTCCGCGAGACTTATCAGTCTTTAGTCCATTTAGCTTTCCTCGCACCTTCTCTCCAGCAATCTTAACTGAACGCAGTCACATTTCTTGTGACCCCTGACTATCCGGTATATTGCTGATGTCCTCCACTGTGAAGACCGATGCAAAATACTCATTTAGTTCCTCTGTCGTTTCTTTTTCATCCATTATAATCTCTCCCGCACCGTTATCGATGGTCCTATATCAACACATGTCTCTCTTTTACTCCTTATATATTAAAAAAAACTCTTAGTATCCTTCCGAATGTTATCTTCCAACTTTCTTTCATAATTCATCTTTTCTTTCCTAATGACCTTCTTAGTTTCTTTCTTCAGGTTTTTAAAATTTTCCAAGTCTCCTGTTTTCACACTGCTTTTTGCTCCCTTGTATGCCCTCCCTTTTGCTTTTATTTTAGCCTTCACCTCTCTCGTAATCCACATTTGTGCCTTTTTCCCATTCAAAACCTTTTTACTTGGAATACATCTACCCTGCATTTTCTTATTTCTTGTAGAAATTCCATCCATTTCTGCTCGGCCGTCCCTCCAGCTAGCTTACTTTTCCAATCAATTTGGCCAGCTCCTCTCTCATGCCACTGTAATTTCCTTTGTTCTACTGAAATATCGATACACCAGTTATCAGCTTCTCCTTCTCAAATTTGAAACTGAGAATGTGTTCTGCTGTCAAACGTCCGGTTTTGACACTGCGGCTCCGATAAAATGTTTGACAAAATTACTTTAACCAATAAGAGATTAGCACAACAGCTTGCTCTGTTAAGTGAATTTCGTTCTTCCATCGCCAATCAGTGCGGATCGCTGGCCACAGCAAATGTAAGGCTCCGAAAAATCTTCACACCAGTCCTGACCATAGTTGTAAAGGGAAGTCCGCTCAATTAATCCAAGTAGCACGTAGTACAAGCAAACAAAATTCCAAGTTCCTTGCTCCCCGAAAGTAGCACAAGCAGATAGTCTGGTTAAGATGACCTATCTCATGCTGACCTCCATTGTCGGGGAATTGAGCTATAATTCATATTGTAGCTGTGTGAAACTTTCTTTAGGTCGCATTGAGCCGATTGTGTGCAGTTCTGGGCGCCGCATCACAGGAAGGATGTGGCGGCATTGGACAGGGTGCAGAAGATGGTCACCAGGATATTTCCTGGATTCGCTATTAGGAAAGGTTTAACAAATGGGGATTGTTTTCTCTGGAGAATCGGAAGCTGAGGAGAGACGCCACAAAGGTTTTTAAAATCATGAGATGTTTAGATAATGTAGATAGTCAGAGTATTCCAAGGGTAGAAATGTCAAATACCAGAGGGAAGAGCTTTATGGCGGAGGAGTGGAGTGTAATGGAGATGTGCGGGACAAGATTTTTTTAATCACATGGAGACTGTTGGGTACCTGGAGAGTGCTTCCACGGGGAGTTGTGGAGACAGATGTGATAGTGGGGTTGAAGAGGCATTTGGACAGATACATAGATGTGCAGGAAATGGAGGTATGTGGTTCATGTGGAGGCAGATCGATTAGTTCCATTTGTCATCATTGTTGGCGAGAGCATAGTGTGCGGAAGGACCTGTTCCTGCGCTGAACTCTTCCATCATCGATGTACCGCAGGGTTCACATTCCATTTGTTCTCGGAGTCTCCCGGCGGCAACCAATTTAAGCGCATCTTTTGTTCATAGACATTGGCGCTACTCATAATCCGAGTCCAAAACGTGAAGTCCTCAGTGGAAAATCTGTGGGCTGAGTATTTAAAAAGCTGTGTGGTTTTACTCGGGATTTTTCCCTTACAGTATGGGCCCGGGAGCTGTTGGTGCAGCGTGTCAAGAACAGGTAGGGGCTGAGTCTTTAAAACAGAGTGTTGATTGGTTGATTAGTAGGAATGAGTACTTGAGATAAGTGGCAGGGATAAATATAAGGAGGGACAACTGAAGAGGAGCTGCCAGTGTGTGTGTGGCACAGGGTAGGAGTGGAGATCTTAGGCTTTGGCTCTAGAGGCTTCGGCGAGCAGAGGCTGAGGAAGCGCTTTCTCCCAGGAGGGTGAAGGCGGTAATTTCCTTTCATTTAATTAATTTAGGAGTAGGTAATGAAGGCAGAAGTTAGGGCAGTCGTGTCCTCCGTATGCAGTATGTGGGAAGTCAGGGACAGCACACATGTCCCTGATGAAGACACCTGTAAAAGGTGCATCCAGCTGCAGCTCCTTACAAACCGAGTTAGGGAACTGGAGCAGGAGCTGGATGAACTACGGATCATTCGTGAGGCAGTGGCAGCAATAGACAGGAGTTTCAGGGAGATAGTCACCTCCAAAAGTCATGAGGCAGGTAGCTGGGTCAGTAAAGGGAAGGGGTATAGACAGAAAGAGCAGAGCACCCTTGTGGTCATTCCAACAACAAGTATACAGCTTTGGATACTGCTGCTGGTGACGACCTACCAGCGACAAGTTGTAGCCGTCGTGTCTCTAGCACAGAGACGGGACCCTCAGCTCAAGAAGGAAGGAAAAGAGGAGAGCAGTAGTGATAGGGGATTCGATGGTTAAGGGGACTGGTGGGAGGTTCTGTGGGAGAGATCGAGAATCCCCGATGGCTTGTTGCCTCCCTGGTGCCAGGGCCCGCGGTATCTAGGATCGAGTTCTCGATATTCTCAGGAGGGTGGGTGAGCAGCCAGATGTCGTGGTCCATGTAGGGACCAATGACGTGGATAGCAAGGAGGAGGTCCGGAAAAGTGTTGAGAGAATTAGGTGCAAAGTTGAAGGACAGCACTTCCAAGGTGAAGTCTAAGGATTGCTACACGTGCTAGTAGTGCTAGAAATAGGAGGATAATGTGGCTAAGAAAATGGTGCTGGAGGGAGGTTTTCATGTTTCTGGACATTTGGGCTTTGATCCAGGGAAGTTGGGACGTGTTCCGACGGGACGGTTTGCACCTGAACAGGAGGGGGACTAACATACTTACGGGAAGGTTTGCTAGTGCTGCTTCTGGGGGTTTAAACGAGATTTTCAGGCGGAGGGGAACCATAGTGTTAGAGCAGATAGTGATGCGGAGGTGGAAAAAGGTCATGCGAGTACTGCAGGTATCGACAGAAATCAAAGGTTTGTACGTGATAGAAATGTTCTCAGGTGCATCTATGTCAATTCAAGGAGTATTTCAGGTAAGGCAGCTGAGCTTAGGGCGTGGATTAGCACGTGGAATTACGACATTACTGCTAATAATGAGACTTGGTTGCAGGAGGGGCAGGACTGGCAGCTAAATGTTCCGGGGTTCCGTTGTTTCAGACGTGATAGAGGGGTAGGAATGGGAGGGTGAGGAGTGGCATTACTAGTCAGCGAAAGTATCACAGTTGTGCAGAGACAGGAAGGCCCGGACAGGTCATCTACAGAACCCATATGGGTGGAGCTGAGCAAAAGGAAAGGTGTAGCCACACTAATAGGATTGTATTATAGACCGCCCAATATTCAGAGAATTGGAGGGACAAATCTGTAGTGAGATAGCAGACCGATGAAAGAAACAGAAAGTTGTAATAGTAGGGCATTTTAACTTTTCACATATTGACTGGGACTCCCACAATATGACAGGGCTGGATGGATTGGAATTTGTCAAATGTGTTCAGGAAAGTTTTCTTAATCAATATTTAGAGGGACCAACGAGAGAGAATGCAATACTTGATCTCCTATAAGGGAACCAGACAGGTCACGTGACAGAATTGTATAGGTGAGCACTTTGGGACTATAATGTCATTAGTTTCAAGTTAATTATGGATAAGGACAAGTCTGGTCCTCGAGTTGAGGTTCGAAATTGGAGAAAGGCCAATTTTGTGGAAACGATAAAGGATCTAGGAAGAGTGTATTGGGATAAGTTGTTTACTGGCAAGGATGTGTTCAGTAAGTGGAAGGCATTCAAAGGCAAAATTTTGAGAGTGCAGAGTCTGAATGTTCCTGCCAGGAATAAAAGTAAAGTTAACAAGCATAAGGAACTTTGGTTTTCAAGGGATATTGGCGATCTGGTTAAGAAAAAAGAGAGGTGTATAGCAGGTATAAGCAACTAGGAAGAAATGAGTATTGGAAAAATTAAGAAAATACTGAAAAAGGATATCAGGAAGGCAAAATGAAGACATGAGTTTGTTTTAGCAGATAATGTGAAGGTAAACCCGAAGGGTTTCGACAAGTATATTAAGAGTAAAATGATAGTAAGGAACAACATTGGTCCCCCAGAAGATCAGAGTGGTTGGCTATGTGTGGAGACTCAGGAGATGGAGATCTTTAACAGTTTTTTGCATCAGTATTTACTCAGGAAACTTGCTAGTGTATATGGAAGGACGGGAAACAAGCTGTCGTGCAATGAACCATATAGAAATTAAGAGGAGGAGGTGTTTGCTTCCTTACAGCAAATAAGGGTGGAAGTCATCCAGTAAAGAATAATATGTGGGGGGGAAATTAGGTCCCATCTTCAGAACAGGGTCAAGAGTTTAAGGGCGCTTCTTTTCAAATCATATTTGGATGTGCGTATAAAACAAAAACGACATGGAGATTGACTAAGGCAGATAAGGTGAAATTCTATTCCTCTAATTTATGTTGTGCTTCACGGTGGCAGTGGAGTTGTCCCTAAACAGAAAATGTATTCGGAATATCAGTGGATTAAAAACGGAAGTGTTGAACAACAAGTAGCTGAGGAATAACCGAGCGGACTGAGCGTATGTGTTGCGCAGAGCGATCACCACATTGCGCTTAGTTTCTCTGATGTAGTAGAGACGACATCGTGAACACCGAATGCAGTGCATTGGACTGGAACAAATGCAAGTATATCACTGCTTCAGTCCATTGCATGAGTGTGAAATAAACAAAGGCAAATCCTTTAACTTACACTGAACATTGCAGTTACACACAGCCTCTGCCCTTCGTATTAGATACACCTGCTATGGAGAAATGTTTACACCAACCACACATGTATTCTGCTCATAATTTTGTAAACTTTGATGCAAACCCCGTATGCCTCCTGCGCTTCAAGTAAAGAATCCAAGCTTCCCTGACGATATCTAAAATACTCTAACGAGTGCTCATTCCTGGTTCAAGTGTAATTACTCCTTTTTTCTAGGAACCAGAAAAGTTACACCAGACGAAATATGTTTTATATTATTGTGTCGTGACCTCCCCTGCCAGTGAAGGCAACTACAGGGAATGAATTGAACACCCCATTATCGATCTACATTGTTACCTTCAGGATTCCTTGAAACTTCCATGACCGTGTCTTTCTCTTCATAAACACTTCCGAGGACCCAATTACTCCATGTGAATATCCTCACCTTACTCGTCCATGAAAGGTAATAAGCACGTTCATTGCTATTGAAGTCCACCTGCCCTTGGTCTGCCCATCTTACGAAGTGGTGAATGTCATCACTTAACCGATGACCAATTGGTTCATTATGGTCACGCGTACGGAGGTACAATAAAGGGCTTTGTTTACGTGCACTCCAAACAGATCGTTCTATTCATAACCACATCGAGGTTGTACAAAAGGAGAAACAACAACAGAATGTGGTATTACAGTTGCGGGAGAGTGCAGTTCAAGTGGTGAAATAGGTCAAATAGGAATATCTACCTCACTGTCAACAACGTCACCAGTTGTGTTCATTTGCAAACCTTTGAGATATGCATCAAAAGTTTGAAGCAAATCCGATTTTCGCAGATGTTTTGTCAGTTTAAATATATGCACCAAATTCAGGGTCTTCTATATGGTCGCAGATTTAGGTTCTTTCCCCGGTGCAGATTTTCATGGGAGCTGGTTTATTATTTCAGCGACTGCATGCATCTCAGTTGCTTTGACGGTTTGCATTCGTTTGGGATCTGCGTAGGACTGTATGCCCCTGTCGCCTGAGACTCTTCAGGAAAAGACAGTGCCATACAAACTACCCCTTCTTTTCACTTTCTATTGGAATGGTCTTAACCGAAGACAATTCCACAGAACAAAGGAATATCCTTGTGAGGATATTGGACTCCCACACTGTGAAAGGGCTGGATGGCTTGGATTTTGTCAAATGTCTTCAGGAAAGTTTTCTAAGTGAATATTTTGAGGGACCAACAAGAGAGAATGCAATACTTGATTTCCAATTGGTGAACCAGACAGGTCAGGTGACAGAAGTATGTGTAGGTGAGCATTTTGGGCCCAGTGACTACAATGTCATTAGTTTCAAGTTAGTTATGGATAAGGATAGGTCTGGTCCTCGAGTTGAGGTTTTAAATTTTGTGGAAATGAGGAAGGATCTAGGAAGAGTGTATTGGGATAAGTTGTTTTCTGGCAAGGATATGTCCAGTAACTGGAAGGCCTTCAAACGCGAAATTTTGAGAGTGCAGAGTTTGCATGTTCCTGCCAGGATTAAACGCAAAGTTATAAGCATCGGGAACCTTGGTTTTCGAGAGATAATGTTGCTCTGTTTAAGAAAAAGAGAGAGGTGTACAGCAGGTGCAGGCAACTAGGAACAAAGGAGGTACTTTAAAAGTATAGAAAAAGTAAGAAAATACTAAAAAAAGGAAATCAGTAAGGCAAAACGAAGACATGAGGTTGCTGTGTCAGATAACGTAAAGGTAAACCCGAAGGGTTTCTACAAGTATATGAAGAGTAAAAGGATAGTAAGAGACAAAATTGTTCCCCTAGAAGATTAGAGAGGTCGTCTATGTGTGGATCCTTAGGAGATGGGGGAGATCTTAAACAGTTTTTTTGCATCAGTATTTACTCAGGAAACGGACATAGAGGATAAGGAAGGAAGGGAAACAAGCAATCGGGTCATGGAACATACAGAGATTAAAGAGGAGGAGATGCTTGCTGTTTTACAGCGCATAAAGGTCGAAAATCCACCGGGCCTGACAAGATATTTCCTCGGACCTTGAGAGAGACTACTGTAGAAATTGCAGGGGCCCTGGCAGATACATTTCAAATGTACGTAGCCACGGTTGCGGTGCCGAGGACTAGAGGGTTCACGTTGTTCTGTTGTTTAAAAAAAGGCTCTAAAAGTAAACCAGGTAATTACAGACCGGTGGGCCTGACGTCAGTAGTAGGTAAATTATTGGAATTTGTTCTGAGAGATCGGATATACAAGTATTTGGACAGCCAAGGGCTGATTAATGATAGTCAGCATGGTTTTGTGCGTGGTAGATCGTGTTTAACGAATCTTGTAGAGTTTTTCGAGGACGTTACCAAGAAAGTAGATGAAGGAAAGGCTGTGGATGTTGTCCACATGCACTTCAGTAAGGCCTTTGAAAAGGACCACATAGCAGGTTAGTTCAGAAGGTTCAGTCACTAGGTATCCATGTTAAGGTTGGAAAATGGATTCGAAATTGGCTGTGTGGGAGAAGACAGAGAGTGGTAGTGGATGATTCTTTCTCAGACTGGAGGACTGTGACTAGTGGTGTGCCTTAAGGATCTGTGCTCCGTCGATTGTTGTTTGTTGTCTATTTCAAGGATAGACATGATGTTGTGGTAAATTGGAGCAGCAAGTTTGCTGATGACACTAAGATTGGACGCGTTTTGGACAGCGTGGAGAGCTTTCAACGCTTGCAGAGGGATTTGGACCAACTGGAAAAATGGGCCAGAAAATGGCAGATGAAATTTAAAGCAGACAAGTGTGACGTTTTGCATTTTGGAAGGACAAATCAAGGTAGGACATACACAGTAAATGGTAGGGCACTGAGGAGTGCGGAGGAACAAAGGGATCTGGGAGGTCAAGTCCATAATTCCCTGAAAGTGGCGTCACAGGTTGTCAGGTTTGTAAAGACGACTTCCGGCTTCCTGGCATTCATAAATCAAAGTATTGCATACAGGAGTTGGGATGTTACGGTGAGGTTGTTTAAGACATTGTTGAGGCAAAATTTGGGAGTTCTGCTCACCTTACTATAGGAAGGTATCAGTAAGATTGAAAGAGTGCAGAGTAGATTTACTAGAATGTTGTCGGGTTTTCAGAAGTTGTGTTAAGGGGAATGATTGAACAGGTTAGGACTTTATTCCTTGGAGCGGAGAGGAATGAGGGGATATTTCATTGAGGTTTATAAAATTATGAGGGGGAGAGACAGCGTAAATGTGAGTAGGATCTTTCCACCTAGATTAGGAGAGATACGTACGAGAGGACCTGGCTTTAGGGTGAAAGGGGAAAGGTTTAAGGGGAACATTAAGGGGAACTTCTTCACTCACGGAGTGGTGGTAGTGTGGAACGAGCTGCCGTCTGATTTGTAAATGCCGGATCACTCTTAAGTTTGAAGAATAAATTGGATAGAAACATGGACGGAAGAGGTCTGGAGAGTTATTGAATGAGTACAGGTAAATGGAACTAGCGGGATAAAGTTTCGGCACAGACCAGGAGGACCAAATGGGCTGTTTTCTGTGCTGTAGTATTCTATGGTTAGAACATAGAACATAGAAAAACTACAGAACAATTCAGGCCCTTTGGCCCAAAAAGCTGTACCGAACATGTCCCTACCCTAGAAATTACTAGGCTTACCAATAGCTCTCTAATTTACTCAGCTCCATGTACCTATCTAACAGTCTCTTGAAAGACCCTATCATGTCCGCCTCCACCACCGTTTCCGGCAGCCCATTCCACGCACTCACCACTCTCTGAGTAAAGACTCACCCCTGACATCTCCTCTATATCTACTCCCCAGCACCTTAAACCTATGTCCACTTGTGGCCACCAATTCAACCCGGGGGAAAAGCCTCTGACTATCTACCTTATCAATACCCCTCATCATCTTATATACCTCTATCAGGTCCTCCCTCATCCTCCGTCTCTCTAAGGAGAGAAAGCCAAGTTCCCTCAACCTGCTTTCATAAGGCATGCTCCGTATTCCATGCAGTATCCTTGGAAATCTCCTCTGCACCCTCTCTATGGCTTCCACATCTTTCCTGTAGTGAGGCGACCAGAACTGAGCACAATACTCCAAGTGGGGTTCTGTGATTCTATTTTCCTTCTAAATTAGATGACCTCGTATTGAGCAACATTGTACTCCACATGTCAGACTCTTGCGTTCACAGTAATACCTTAATGAACTTCGTCGTGAAATGATCTACGTGGATGGCTTGTACAACAAAGTTTTTCACTGTGTCCTGCTAAAAGTGAGAATAATAAACCAATGACCAATTACCAATCCAAGGAGAGATACAGGTTCTGCACGGGGACATGCATCAAACAACGGGGTTCAAAATTGATAGGTGCAGGCAGACATAATGGGTACTGTTACATTTTTACACTGGGAGAGATTGTCAGATCGACAGGCTTTCTAAAGATAATATTTACACCTCACAAAGGCATTCCTGTATAGGTGATCCCATCAGAATGATAACTTCAGCTCGGCAGAGAGACTCGCTGGACATTTGGTCACTCAAATCTTATATTACATTTCCCACCGTTATCCTCATGATGGAGATTGTTGTAGCATATGAACTAGAAGCAGAAATTTCTGGAACAAGTCATCCAGTAAAGAATAATATGTGGGGGAAAATTAGCACTCATATTCAGAACAGAGTCAAGATTGCAAGGGCTTTCAAATCAGAGTTGGGTGTGGGTGCAAGAAAGAGACGATATGGAGATTGATTTAGGCAGGTCAGATGAAATTCTATTCCTCTAATTTATATTGTGCTTCACGGTGGCGGTGGAGTTGGCCCAAAACAGAAAAAAAGATTCGGAATGTCAGTGGACTAAAAACGGAAGTGTTAAACAACTCGTAGCTGAGGATCAACCGAGCGGACTGAGCGCATGTGTTCCGCAGAGCTATCACCCACATTGCGTTTAGTTTCTCTGACGTAGGAGAGACAACGTTGTGAACACCGAATGCAGTGCATTGGACTGGAACAAAGGCAAGTAAATCACTGCTTCAGTCCATTACATGAGTGTGAAATGAACAAAGGCAAATCCTTTAACTTACACTGAGGATTGCAGTTACACACAGCCTCTGCCCTTCGTATTAGATACACCTGCTATGGAGAAATGTTTAAACCAACCACACATGTATTCTGCTCATCATTTTGCAAACTTTGATGCAAACCCCATATGCATCCTGCGCATCAAGGAAGCAACCCAAGCTTCCCTCTTGATATCTAAAATTCTCTATCTTGTGCACCTTCCTGGTGAAACTCCTCTGCATCCTCGCATTCAAATCACAACCATTTTTTCTGGGAAGGAGAAAAGTTACGCCAGTCTAACAATTCTGTTATATTATTGAGTCATAACCTTCCCTGCCAGTGAAGGCAACTACAGGGAATGCATTGAACACCCATTATCGATCTGCCTTCGTACCTTCAGATTCCTTGTAAGTTCCACGACCGTGTCTTTCTCTTCATCAGCACTTCCGAGAACCCTGTTACTCCTTGTGAATATCCACGCCTTACTCGTCTATGAAAGATAATCAGCACATTCATCAATATTGAAGTCCAGCTGCCCTTGCTCTGCCCATCTTACAAACTGATAAATTTCATCACATAACCGACGACCATTTGGTTTAGTATCGTCACACGTACAAAGGTTCAATAAAGGGCTTCTTTGCGTGCACTCCAAGCAGATCGTTTTATTCATAACTACATCGATGTCGTACAAAAGGAGAAACAACAGACTGTAGTATTACAGTTGAGAGAGAGTGCAGTTCATGTGGTGAAATAGGTCAAATAAGACTTTCTACCTCACAATCAACCACGTCACTAATTGTGTTCATTTGCAAACCTTTGAGATATGCATCAAATGTTTTGAACAAATGCGATTAGCGCAGATACTTTGTCAGGTTACATACATGCACCAATTCGAGGTTCTTCAATATGCTGGTAGAGTTAGGTTCTTTCACCGGTGTGGCTTTTCATGGGAGCTAGTCGATTATTTCAGGGACTGCATGCATCTCAATTGCTTTGACGGTTTGCATTCATTTGGGATCTGCGTAGGACTGGATGCGCCATTCTCCTGAGACTCTTCAGGAAATAAGAGTACCACACAAACTACCCGTTCTTTTTACTTTTTATTTCAGTGATCTCTAACAGAAGACAATTCCACAGTGCAACAGAACATCTTTGTGAGGACAGTGTGGTATTGTGGTTTGATGACACGGTCAGCAGAGCAGAGTAATGGACAACGTCAACAAGAATCAAATATGAAATCGCGATGTGAGTGTGAGAGTGTTTCGTAACAACCTCCACTTACTTCTCGGATCGTCATTGATTCGTCTTTGAGATTTTGCAGTTTCGGTACAAACTGTGCATACCTCATAACAATTGGGATTTAACTCCAGTGATATAATGTTGTGTTTCCCTAGGTGTTTAAACAGACATCTTCCTTGATCGGCTGCACAGGTTGACTCTGCGGTTAAGAAGGCATGCGGTGTATTGTCCTTCATCAATCGGGGAATAGAATTTAGGAGCCAGGAGTTATTGTTACAGCCATATAGGTCCCTGGGCATACCCCACTTGGAATACTGTGCTCAGTTCTGGTCGCCTCACTGTAGGAAGGATGTGGAGGTCAAAGAGAGTGTGCAGAGGAACGTTACAAGGATGCTGCCTGGATTGCAGGGCATGACTTATGAAAGCAGGTTGAGGGAACTCGGCCTTTTATCCTTGGAGCGACGGAAGATGAGGGTGGACCTGATAGAGGTCTATAAGATGATGAGAGGCATTGATCGGATAGCAAGTCAGAGGCTCTTCCTCAGGGCTGAAATGGTGGCCACAAGAGTACACAGGTTGAAGGTGCTGGGGAGTAGGTATAGAGGAGCTGTCAGGGGTAAGGTTTTTATCAGATAGTGGTGAGTGCGTGGAATGGGCTGCTGGCAACCGTTGTGGAAGCTGAAACGATAGAGTATTTTAAGAAACTTTTGGATAGGTAGATGGAGCTGAGGAAAATAGAGGGCTATAGGTAATCCTATTATTTTCTGAGGTAGGGACATGCTCGGCACAGCTTTGTGGGCCGAAGGGCCTGAATTGTGCTGTCGGTTTTCTATGTTTCTATGTTCTACGAAGACAATTCCACAGACCAACAGAACATCCTTGTGAGACAGTGTGGTTTTGGAGTTGGATGACAGGTTCAGTAGAGCAGAGTAATGGACAACGTCCACAAGAAACAAATATGAAATCGCGAGTCTGGGAGTGTTTCGTAACGAACTGCACTGACTTTTCGAATCGTCATTGCTTCGTTTTTAGAATTTTGTAATTTCGGCACAAAGTGTGCATACCTCATCACAATTGGGATTTAACTCAAATGACATAATGATGTGTTTCCCCAGGTGTCGAACGATTTTGAATTCTCTGTGTGTTGGAGCGGAAACACATCAGAGTATAAATTAATGGCCGTGGAGATGGATCAGCTCAAGATTACTTCAGAGAGATCGCGGGCAGTGTTTGCAAAATATTTTACTTGAGCATTGCCGTTATTGGTGTTCCTGCGAAGAACAAAGGCAAAGTAACATTTGAAATCTTGTGTGCGCTGTGGCAGGATTCGTTCAGTAACCGAGAGCATTGTGATGCAGGTATATCTATGAGTGCCTTGCAAACATCGGACGTAAGTTCCCTGTTCATTCACAAGTTCCTTTAGGCTTTAGTCTGTGGCCTCGGCTTAATATAAACCAACAGTTGAAACAGATGCAGAGTGGAAGAAGGGGAGACGGATTGATTTTTTTTTGGATTTAGAGCACGCATTGTTGATTTGTCAATGCAATGCCGCAGTCAAATAAAACTCCGATTGACCAGCGCGCTGGGATTTATGCAGGTGATTGGGCTTGTTCTTTATCAATACCACAACATGCTTTCAATTCAATTTTAAAGAGGTACCAAAGCATTTTAAGAAATTACCCAGCAACTTTGAAGTGAGCGAAGGAACGGAAACCCATTGAGATTCAGGGACGCACGTAAAACTTCACGTTTATGTCGAAATTTCGGCAAATCCGAACTTTCAACTGAGGGACTGTGTGAGTTTTAGTGCAGTAGGGTTTGATTCCACACCCTATTACCCGTGAAGTGAAGAGGGAGTTAAAAGCCAACGTTGCTGTCTGTGGAGTCCGTTTGTCGTCAGACGCGGTAAAGGACGAGAGATATTCTGCTCTGGAAAAACAAGCAACAAAACATTCAGAATAATGCTGCAGTAATTTAGGGTAACCGCGAAAAGAGGCAGGTGTTTGAATTATCTGCACCGATCTTCGACTTGAATTTGAACTCGTTAATCACTCCTGTGGAAAATACCTGAAACACTCAGCGGTTCAGGCGGCATCTGTGGAAAGAAACAAGCGGGAACGTATCTGATCCTGGACCCTTCAACACAGGTGATGCCGTGTCCTTGGATCACAGTTCATGGACAGAGGCCGCCAATCGACGGTCTATCCTCTGCGTTACGCTTCCCTGACCTGTTAGTTAGCAGATGTTGACTCAAGACAACTCTCACGGTGGGATTGTGCTGACTGTGATCCGGTATCCGGGCTGAAAAACCCCACTGTTTTTGACTGGAAAATACACTGCGAAAAGGAGCATAGCACACGCATGGCTCAAAATGTAGCAACGATTGAAACAAGTAGTTTTACATTGATATTCAGTGGTGTTCATGCCGCTGGGTATCGTTTCCCTTCCTTTGATTTCTGGGTCTTGTGTATGATGGAATAGATGGGCGGTGTACCAGCTGACTTCCGCTGCTCCGGTAGGGTTCGGGCATTGGTGATGTCGAGCAGATTGTCTCGACCGTCCGAAGTCATTCTGTCAATCGCACAACAAAATGTTGACATACCTTTTCTTAAAGAAAATGATACACTGTGGAATGAATTTGTTTCATTTTTCTTGTTGACCCCCTAAATCCAAAGTGAGAGCGGAAAACAGTCCAGGATCAGGATCAAGGAAGTTGTTTGAAAGCGGAGCAAGGACAAGCCAGGAGCTACAGGCTGGTCACCCTGATATCAGCAGTGGGAAAGTTAATGGAAGGAGTTCTGAAGGACAGGGACTACCAACATTTGGAATAAAGTAGTCTGATCAGGAGTAAGCATGGCTTTGTGCGTGGGAGTCTTTTGTTTAACAGGTAACGGAAATGTTAGATGATGATAGGGCAGTGGATGTTGTCGATTTCGACTTTAGCAAGGCCTTCCACAAGATTCCGCATGGTTGGCTGATCTGTAAGGATTGGTGCCATGGAATCCATGGACCGCTGGTTCAGTGGATTCAAGATTGTCTTGGAGTAAGGAAACAGAACGTGGTGGTTGAAGGCTGATTCTTGGAGTGGTGGCGGGTGGTTAGTGGTGTCCTGCAGTGGTCGTTGTTGGAACCCTTGTTAGTTGTTGTTTCTGGAGATCATTTGGACCCGAATGCGCAGAGATATCATTTAAGAAGCAATTTGGTATGTACATGGAGTGGCAGTGCTGAGAGGGATAAGGGCTGAATGCATAATTTGGGACCAGGTGAGTGGACACTGTGTCGGGCATGGACACTTTGGTCCGAAGTGCCTGTATCCGTGCTGTGTTTCTATGTGACTCCGTGGCTCCATGACGTGCAGCCAGTGGAAGTAGTGGAGTTTTGAAAGAAGCGCAGGAACCAGGACCACGGTGGGTGGGGAAAATGCGGGAACGCGGGATTTGAGGAGTTGACGGAGACTACGTTTCCGGAGAACCATTAACTGGAGAGGGAGCGGTGGTAGCGGGGGTCCGGAGGATGGGGAGTGTGAACTCGGCTCGAAGGGAAAGCGACAACCAAATCGTTGACTAGGTACGGAGTTTTCGCATACTCCGAATAATCTCTTCACGGGCCCAACGATTTCCTCCGGAGCTTCCCACAATGTCCGAGGAGACAGGCCTCGGGGATTTATCTACCTTTATGCGTTTTAAGGCCTCCAAAACCTCGTCTAATGATGTCTCTGTTAACTCTTCCGAGTATCCATGTCCATTTCCATTGTAAATACAGATGAGAAATATTTGTTAAGGACCTCGCCTATCTCCTGTGGTTACACACAAGTTTGACTTTGTTAATGTTTAAGGAAAGTTTTTCTCTTCTGCTTTTTAACTGTTGTATTGGAAATGTGTGTCTGGGTCTTGGGCTCAGTGTGGGACTGAATGTCTCTGCTGTCTGACACTGTGGAACTGATGAGCTGTTGGTGTCCTTGTTCTCTGTAACGTAGCTGCTGTGTGAGAGACGGAGCGGCTGCACTGTTCCTTGTGCCTCCGGAGGGAACGTCAGAGTTGATTGAAGTATCTCCAGTAAACGGGATCAGTGAGGGAGAGGTAAAAGGCAGACGGCTGTGCGAAGCGACGGTGCAGCCAGTGCCAGTGTGCGAGGCCGCTGCGGGGTTGCAGCTCTCAGCTTCTACCGACCAGCAGAGGGCTGTAGCTCCACACCAAGTGAGGTACACACACACACCGTCACATACCGGCACGGATCCGGGAATGGGACTGCCCATGGAGCAGGGAGATTGACACAGCTCGCATTTCCACTCACCTCTCCCGTGGGAATTAATGTATTCTTATCACCAGGAGCCTGTAACAGTAGCTCTTTGTGAAACTGCGCCCATCCTGAGCGTCCGGCTCTGCATCCACTGCTCACTGTCCAGTAGCAACACACCCGGGGAGACAAGAACCAGACCGGGGACTTTCTCTCCTGGTCTTGGGAGAGGAAGCAGCAATGACCGTCAACGGCAGCTCTTTCCCACTCAGTCTCCCCCGCCCTGCTCACCCCCAGCCCGGAAACGGCCTCTCCCTCCCCATTCACTCCATGTTCCGGACCCAGTCGCTTCTCCACACCTCCTCTTCCCCCATGCCGCCGCCTCCACTGCCACGGGTCCGGACTCATTGCCGATCCCTGAGCCCATCTGCGAGCCGCTCCCAGAGCGATGCGCTGCTGGAAGGAGGCTGCTGTCAGCGCCCTGTTTCCGGGCCCGGGAGATCTCCATTCCCGGCTGCTTTAAACCCGCTACCGCAGATCGCTGAAGGGAATGGCGCTCACAGGAGGAGCTGCAGCACATGGCGCATGTGCTCTGCCCCCCGCTGTCAATCAGGGCCGGGAGAGGGGCTCCGCGGCGCATGCGCTCCTGTTCGCCTGACGTCAAATAGGGAAGCCCGGATGATCACTTCGATCAGAGTCTGAGCGAAGGGTCCGGGGCTGGGGAAGGGACAGGGCGACTTTACACCCGGGACCCGTCCGCTGTAAAACACCTCCACTTGGGATCGTTCTCTGCAAAGTGTTTCAGCTATTCCTGAGGCTGATCACAAAATCCCTTCTCGGGAGACTGTCCCGTCCCGGGCTCACTGCAGACTGGCCTGTTCCACATTACGGATATAAAATGGACTGATCACTGCGGCATCTAACTCTTCGTCGTTTTTACATTTTATTGTTGAAAAATTCTCTGGTATTCCCAGTTGAGTTTGATAGCAGAAAAAATCTCCCCGTCGGGGAATTGAAGCCCCGTCTCCGGCGTGACAGGCTGGGATGCTGACCACTATACTAACGAGGAACTGACATGAGTATGTGGTCTGTCATGTGGATGTCAGGGTCCCCGAGGGTTCACAGGATCATGCCCGTGTTTGTTCGTTGACTGATAACCGGCATCTTTCAGGCACCCACTCACTGTGTGACTGGAGGGATCTCAGGATTCTCCAGCAATACAGTCACATGCTGTGTTCAAGGACTGGCTGGAGGTGGGACTCCCATTAGGTCCGATCTGAGTGTGGTTGGAAGGGACATTTCTAATCATGATTTATTTTTCTAGTTGAGTTATGCGTGAGGCAGGAAACGATTTGTAGCCTTTCGACTATTTCAGGGGTCGACACTCACTTCAGTTGGATCCCGGGTGAATAATCACTGGGTGCATTGTAACTCCGGTCTGTTGGAAGGTGGCGGCATCAACTGGGCAGAACAGGGACCGCAGCAGAGTGTGGAATGACCCGTCAGAATGCAGCTCGGGGACTGGAGACAGTTCAGTACCCGAATCTCCTGCAGCATCATGGAACAATGGTGGTATAGTGGTGAGCATAGCTGCCTTCCAAGCAGTTGACCCGGGTTCGATTCCTGGCCATCGCAGGTTGGAGAATTTTAATCCAATCTCCTCAGAATTCAACCCTTCACTGTGTAGAACACGAGGGGCCAACTGGTCTGCTCCTGCTAACTGACGTGGGGCTTCCAGGATTCAGTGAGTTCGATCAATGAGGGTAAGAGAGATCCCATCGCTGTTCATTTATTTGTTGATCCCTGGGCAGGTCAGATGATTAGGGAAGAAAGTCCCGTCCCTCATCTTCTCCAGGGATATCGATGAACGGATCAGTGCAGGTTACTGCTCTCCCTCTATCCCAGATTCCCACAACAAACGAGGACAAATTTCAGCATGTCCCAGATGACGTGTTCACACTGAGTGTCGTCAGTCTATTCAACCCCCCCCCCCCCGCTCTCTGCCTGTGTTTACCCTGTGGGATCTCTCCCCTCATTCCCCCTCCGTTCCCAGATGAACTTTACCCGCTCTCCTCCATCATTCACAGATGTAATATAGAGTCACAGGGTCCTGCAGCGCAGAGACAGACCCTTCGGCCCATCATATCCATGCTGATTATTAAGTACACATCTGTACCAATCTCACGACCAGCCCTGAGTCTGTTGCCTTCAGTGCCTTGGCGATTCCAGGGGGTCGTCGGGATCCTTGTCAAACACCGCGGGAGTACCTGCCTCCAGCACCCACTCTGCGGGTGGGGTCCAGATTCCAACCACCCCCTTCGTGGGGAAGTTCTTCCTCTGATGCCCTCCGGTTACAGACACGTCAGGTACAGGGAACCCTTTCCCACTATCTCCGTCCCTGATAATGTGAGGTAACTCTCCAAGGTCACCGTCAACTTCCTCCGCTCCACGGCAAACCCCCCACACATTCTATCCAGTCCCTGGTCATTACTGGAACGCTCCACCATAGTCAACACCCTGGAGATTACCCCCCGCACACTCTCCTGTCTATTTAGGGCTTCCATCACTCCCTCTGCCCAACGAAATGTTTCATTTTTATGGCTGACCGGCCCGGTTCCCCATCCTTTGTGTCGGTGTGTAAGAAGTTTGGATTCTCTCTTCACTGGTAAATTTCTATTTCCGACGAGGTAAATAGCAGAGGGCGGTTTCCATCCATCGACCTCTGGGTTATGTGCCCAGCACGCTGCCGCTGCGCCACTCTGCTGTTGGGTAAACATCGTGTTATGTTGCAGCGCTGTGAATGTTCCACCGTCCCTTCGATCATTTTTATTTGTCGTTTCTTTTCATCGCTGACTTCTCTTTCTTACCTGACATTTCCCTTCTGCCTCTCTTCCCCTGTCTTTCTGTCTTCCTTTCCTTGTTCCTTACTTCCTGCCCCATCCGGTCACTCTCCCTGTGCTGTCTGTGCTCTATCCCGGTCGGATACCTCTTGCCCGACATTTCAGCAATTCCTGAGTTTGACATTATTTCATTGACCCTGTTACTGCGGCCCTGATGTCAGACAATCGGTTTATCTTCCCCGCTGACTGTTCCGTGTTGCGGATATAACGGTCGGCGAATTAACGGCGGTTCTCATTCCAAGAGCAACGCAACCGGACCGGGCAGTGACAGGTGGGGAGTAGTGGGGTGCCGCAGGGTCCGGTGTATTGACCTGGCAGGGGAGTGACGGTGATCACAAGGCTGTTCTCCCGGGCTGAGACTCGCCCACTGCACCACGGAAGTGCTGACGCCTGCCGTGTCCCAAATGTGGGACACTCGACTCTAAAATGTGTGGTGGCGGGGACTGTGTTCGCGCTCTCCTTGATCTTCAGTCCATCCTAGAATTACATTCGACTTGTTCTGACCTTATCCCGCCCCTCTCCTTTGTCGGCTGTAGTAACAGAGACGTTCAGCGTTCAGAACGGGACTGATGCTGCCGCCCGTCTCGACAACTCTATCGCCTTAGCCTCGCCAAGTGACAGTTTCGTCTCCTCATCTTTTACTTGCACAATCTGTTGTCCGCGCAGACCCCAGACCTGCGCTCTGCCCCGCAGAGGCTTTGTACCTGTGCCGGCAAGGGGAAGTTTCTAATTCTCCCACGTGGAACGGTTTAGTAACAGGCCTGCGGGTGGTTATCCCACTCCTGACCCGAACCCCGAGCCAAGCCCTTCAATCCGGCACAAAGCGACCGTGAGTCATCCCTCGGGGATACTTTCCACTTACCCCGTGTCCTCGCCAGTAAGTTCAGATCTCCAAACTGAATCAATAAAAGGATGATACTGAACAAAGATAGGGATGTTTGGAGCTGATGAACGAAATATTGGAAGTGATTTATACCTGTCATATGTCACTTTCTCGGCTCTATGGGGCTCGGGACAGTATGAGGATTCTAAGGAAATTTCCTCTCGTTGTTCAAAATTCACGGTCACCAGCGTGGATATGCAGGGGATTGAACCCGGGACCTCACACATTCAAAGCATGCGCTCTCCCACTGAGACCTACATCCCCGATACAAGGGAGCATGTTTTGAGACACAGGAGACTGCAGACGCTGGAATTTAGAGCAACAAACAATCTTCTGGAGGAACTCAGCGGGTCGAGAAGCATCTGTGGAGGGAAATGAACAGTCGACGTTCTGGTCCAGATGAAGGATCACAACCCGAAAGCTCCAGAGTCCACTTCCCTCCACAGATGCATCTGCAGACATCTGCACAGGAGACATGTGCACAGGAGACATCTGCAGTCTCCTGTGTCTCCAATATGCTTGAGGAAGTCAGCGGGTCGGGCAGCATCTGTGGAGGGAAAGTAATTGTCGAGGTTTCAGGACGAAGCCCTGCATCAGGGTTCATGTCGGGACCTAATGCAGCGTTTCGATTCGAAATGTCGAAACATCAACGACCTTCCCCAGACAGATGCTGTTGGGCCCCCTGAGTGACCTCAGTAGATTGCTTGTTGCGACAGCGTCAGAAGCAAACTCCCTCCTGAGATTCACCCGCTGAGCATAAAGCGTTCCCATTGAAACACAGAGGATAAGAAATGGCACAGACCATTCTGCGCCTCGTGTCTACACCCCCATTCAGTAAGTTCATGGCTCATCAATCAAGTTCACTTCCCTGTTCCATTTTTTTTCACCTCCTTCTGAATTATGTCTGTGGGTAGAAATTAGTCAGTGAATCTGAATGATCAGAGAGCAAAATACAAATTAAGCACAACATTACACCGATCAGTTCCAAGGACGTTGTTTCATGAAGCTCACACATCCCGGTGAAAGGGAGGCAGAACATCCGGATTTCCGGCCTTGAGACCTCGCAAGGAGGGCTCCCACTGTGCCCAATGAGGCAGCAGCAGGGAGCGGCCTCCTCCGGACAGCGCAGTGTTACCCAGCTGACAGTCACACGCACAGCAAAAGCTGTCGGATCTCCAGCGTCCATGGATGGGCTCGAACCAGCATCCTTCCGGTTAACAGCCGAACGCGCTGACAGATTGCGCTACAGAGACACCCTGAAGGAAGCGGGAATAAATGGGCCATTCCCAGGATGGTAGGCGTTGACCAGGGACCGGAGCTGGGACCCGGCTTTTCAGAATCTGTATCAATGGTTTGGATCAGGGCGTCACGTACAATATAAAACAGAAAATGATGGAGAGAGAAACAGAAGTGAAGTTTCAGGTTGGAAGCGGAAGGGTCTTCGAAATAAAACGTTGAATCAGAGTCTCCGCCGATTCTGCCTGACCGGCTGAGTGCTTCAGCAATTTCCGTTCTTGCTTCAGATTTCCAGAATCTTCAGTTTGTTTGACTTTCACTCCAATATATCGAGGTTTGCTGATGATACCCACTGGGTGTCACGTGGGCTGCGAAGAGGATGCGGAGAGGCTTCAAGGGGGTATCGACAGGCGAAGGGAATGGGCCACGGCATGGCGGATGGGATGCAGTGTGGAAAACTGAGAGGTGCTGTTCAGAAACAGTATCCAATCCCGGGCTCTCGTTAACTTATCCGTTTTGTTGATGTGATTGAATAAATGTTGGAATTCCTTCAGTGAAGAAGGACCAGCATCTTACTTTGTCTCTTTATGAAACTGAGCTCTAGAAAAAAAATATGTAGCATACAGATCGTACATGTCAATTCATTACACAGTGTAGTTACATTAAATTAGTACAGAGTGCTTTGAGGTAGTACAGGTAAAAACAATAACACTACAGAGTAAAGTGTCAGAGCTACAGAGAAAATGCAGTGCAAAAAGGTGCAAGGTCACAACAAAGTAGATCGTGACGTTAGAGTATAAGGGAACCGTTTAACAGTCTTATCACCGTGGGATAGAAGCTGTACTTGAGGCTGGTGGTACGTGCCCTCAGGCTCCTGTATCGGCTACTTGATGGAAGAGGAGAGAAGAGAGGACCCGGGTGGGTGGGGTCTTTTATTATACTGGCTGCTTCATCAAGACAACGAGAGGTAAAGACAGAGTCCAAGGAGGGAAGACTGGTGTCCGTGATGCGCTGGGCTGTGTCCACAACTCTCTGCAGTTTCTTGCAGTCCTGGGCAGAGCAGTTGCCGTACCAAGCAGTGATACATCCAGATAGGGTGCTTTCTATGGTGCATCGGTAAAAGTTCATGAGAGTCAAAGGGGACAAATCAAATTACTTTAGCCTCCTGAGGAAGTAGAGGCGCTGGTGAACTTTCTTGGCCGTGGCATCTACGTGATTTGACCAGGATAGGCTGTTGGTGATGTTCACTCCCAGGAACTTGAAGCTCTCAACCTTTCGACCTCAGGACCGTTGATGTTCACAGCAGCATGCACACCGCCCCCTTTCCTGAAGTCAATGACCAGCTCTTTTGCTTTGTTGGCATTGAGGGAAAGGTAGTTGTCATGACGCCATTCCGCTAAGCTCTTTATCTCCTTCTTGTATTCCGACTCATTGTTATTTGCGATACGACCTAAAACGGTGGATTCATCCGCAAACTTGTAGGTGTTCAAGCAGAATTTGACGACACATTCATGAATGCATAGGGGAGTAGAGTAGACTGAGGACGCAGCTTCGTGGGACATTAATGTTGAGACTAATCGTGCTGGAGGTGTTGCTGCCTATCCTCACTGATTGCGGTCTTTTGGTTAGAAAGTCAAGGATCCAGTTACAGAAGGAAGTGTTGAGTCCCAGGTCTCAGAGTGTGCTGACAATTTTGCTTGGGATTATAGAATTGAAGGCAGAGCTGTAGTCAATAAAAAAAATAGTCTAACGGATGTGCGTTTACTGTCTAGATGCTCCAGAGCTGAGTGTAAGGCCAGGGAGATGGCGTCCGCTGCGGACCTGTTTCGGCAGTAGGCAAATTGCAATGGGTCGCGATTGTCTGGGATGCTGGAGTAAATGCGTGCCATAACCAGCCACTCAGAGTAACAGGTGACAGAGTTTTGGAGGGAAGATTTGGTGGAAGCCAGACACGTTGGGTGAAGAATGTGCCCTTATGAGTCACATTGCTGCAGGAAGCAGTATTGTGACCTGTAATGAGAAGGCTACTTCGGACAATGCCGGATGAAAATGACACTTCATTTATCACTTGCTGAAGCAGACTGCAAGATTTTTAGAGGGGCCAGTATCTGCAGCGAACGTGTCTACCGCCGATTCCTGAGAGATAGTCGTTTGAATATCAATCAGTTTACCCTCTTTCATTTTTTCTCTCGCCCTTTCTCTTTCTCCCTTTCACTCTCTCTCTCTCTTTATCTATTCATGTACTTGCGTCTGTCTGTCTACACATCACCGATCGACGGACCTATGTCAAAGAATATTCCCATTCAGTGTACAATACTTACTATAGCGTAAATTATCAGTGTGAATCCCAAATTCAGTATTCAGGACAATACTTTCTTATTTATGAATCTCATACTCTTTCGATAACGGTTGGTCACCTGCTCGATAAGGTATGGGGATTGGAAATGGGAGTGGGGAGAAGGAATGGAACGCAGACCGGGGGAGTTGGGGAGGAGGACGTTGGACGCGGTGGGTAGAGGGAGGAAGGGAGTGGTCAGTGGGAGAGGAGTGGGGTGAGGGGAGTGGAGGGAGAACGGCGTGAGTGAGAGGGAATAGGGAGGGGGTGCGGGAAGGATGAAAATTTCCGGAGTGCGGGAGTGCGACCGGCAGAGCGGAGAGTTGTGTGGGAAGGGAATGATGGACGGGGAAATGGGAGAGGTGTGTGAGCAGCGGAAATGGATGTAAGGGGGAGTGGTGGACGGGATTGGGAAGGAGGGAGTTTGTGGGGCGAGTGGGAGTGGGGTGACCTGTCACTTCCTCCCCAGCTTCCTCAACAGCCCCGAAGACATGTCGTTATCCCCGGCTCCGGGCAGGCAACACAGCCCGCGGGACTATCGGCCTTTGCTTTTCTCCCTTCTCCATCCACGTGAGCAGCTCCTTGTTTCATGGGACCATGGACAGTGTTCACACCCTTCCTGCAGTCCGCTCCCTAGTCCGTACAAGGAGACAGAAAATAAGAACCTCGGACCGTTGGACAAGGGGAAGAGCTGAGTCTCCCCCAGATCAACCCTCTGGATGCCTTTACCCACCTCTCCTGCTCTCACACAGCCCTGTCCATGACAATGAGCCAAACCTGAAATAATCTCAGGGGGGAGAATTCTTCCTGAGATTCAACTGAAATCTCCCATCTCTGATGTGTCGGAGTGGCATAGAATATTCGCGCCACAGAGCACAGAACCAGACCCTTCAGCCCATGTTGTCCATGCCGACCATCCCGTACTGATCACATTCAGCAACGTTCCCTGCCATGGTGATTGAAGTGCTTGTCCCAGTGTTTCTCACATGTTGTAAGAGCACCTACCTCCGCCCTTTCATCCGGCAGTGCGTTCCACATTGCAAGTCGCCTCTGGGCTTAACACAACTTCCACAGATCCTCTCCAAACCTCTCCCACCTCACATTAAACAGACGTCTTCCGGTCTTAGACTCATCTGCTGTGATGAACAGTTTCTTACCATCTACTCGATTGTTCAAACACCACAGTTGGTTCAAACTGATGGTTTCTTCTTGTTTCCAGCATTGTATCACTGAAGCGGTCCACGCCTTCAAACGGCAAGTCCTGGACAGTCGTAAGACATGAGCTGATAAATGGTGACCAAAATTCCAACAAATTAAGTACCAGACGGTGACCATCGCCAACTGCAGCTCCGTAATCTGAGAAGTCCGCACTTCTCTGGGTCTCATCCGTTCAGCATAAGACAGAGGTATTGGAACACAGAGAACAAAGCCGACACCGGCCATTCGACCCTTCCCGCTTACTGTTCAGTGCGACCATAACTCATCAACCAAGTTCAAGCCCCTGTTCCGCTCTCTCCCTACAAGCCGTGAAATTTTTTTGCGGCAGAGGCCATTTAGAATTAAATCAAAACCAAACATTAGTCCTGGCAAGTCCGTTAGGTCCAAGGATGTCGCCGGAGGAAACACTCACATCCCGCTGATCGGGGCTACCGGGCTTGAGACCCTGCAGGGAGGGCTCCCACTGAGCCCATTGAGGCAGTAGCAGGGAGCGGACGCCTCCGGACAGCGCAGTGTTACCCAGCTGACAATGACACGCACAGCAAAAGCTGCAGGATCACCAGCGTCCCTGGGTGGGGTCGAACCATCAACCTTTCGGTTAACAGCCGAACGCGCTGACAGATTACACCACAGGGACACCCTGAAGGAAGCGGGTTCCCGGGTTGGTAGGCTGTGACCAGGGACCGGTTCCGGGACCCGGCTTTTCACAACCTGAATCAATGTTTTGGATCAGGGAGTCACGGACAATATAAAACAATATAACGGTTCTGGATGGAAACCGGGTCAGGAGTGACCAGGACCACGGCACCGGAGATAATATCCAGGTCAACGTCCCAAATTCATGACGGAAGCATTGAAAGGCAGTAAAAAAAAAACAGCGTGACTTATTGCATGGAATTTTCACTCCGGGACCAAACAATCAACAGCCCCTCAAAATTATACCGGTTACTCCGGCCGGACCCACTGCTCCCGTAGTCGGCAGGATTCGAACCTACGCGGGGAAACCCCAATGGATTTCTAGTCCATCGCCTTAACCACTCGGCCACGACTACCACGCTCCCTATAGCTTGGCAGCCAGAAGGTCGTTGGCCAAGTGCTGGGATCAGTGTGTCTCGGGACGGATGGGTTACTCCCGTTTCGCAGCTGCCTGGAGAAGGTGGTGCCAGGCCGCCTCTCTGGGCCGCCCCGCTCCGCGTGGTGAGGGAGCTCCGATTGGACTCTCAGTGACAGGGCTCCAGGATCCTGACCCGGCGCTCAGGCAGTGACGGCGATGGGGGGGGGGGGGGGGACTCTGCTGGGTGTCCTGGGCTGGGAGGCTGGGCCGGTTTCACTCTCCTCCTTTCTTATCCATCGGACGGGCTTGCTGGACTGCTTTAGACGGCAGTCATCAGGTAACCACACTGGTGTGGGATGGTGTGGGCAGCGATCTGGAGCGAGTGAGGACGGCGGTTTTCTTCCCCCAGCACCCGAGGCTCAGCAGGTGAGCCCAGTTGGCGTGGATGAGTTGATGACCCTTCTGATGTCAAACGAGAGTTAGCTGTACAGTGTGAGAACGTGGGGTTCATTCTGTACCTGTCAGTCTCCGGTACACTGTTCCTCTCTGCACGGGCTACTGAGTGGCTGTTCTGAGACAAACAGAGAGAGAGAGACAGACAGACAGACAGACGGCAAACAGGGGAACGTGGTTCCCGGTCTCCTCGTGACACCCGAAAACGCATCCTTCTCTCTCCTCATTCAGTTCAAGTGCGGAACCCAGTGCCGCGACAATGATATTTTAGGGGCTGGACTGGTTATACCGTGAATGAAATCGATTAAAATTGATTATTTTCACCCAGAACATACTTGGAATCTGGAACTTACCGTCTCAGTGGCTGATGGAAGATGGGACACTCCTAACACTTAAACATTACCCAGACGAGCAGCTGCTCATACGAGTAGCAACACCAAGGCATGGAAGCCCATGGACCAGGCGTTTGTCATTGGGTTCGGTGTCGATTGGCAATCAATGGTCGGCATGGAAATAATGGGCCGGTGGGCTTATTGCTCTGCATTACGATTTTGTATCTCTGGATATACATCTCCAATACAACTAGCCACACTCGGAATAGCACTGTAGTAGCAGCGTACTGGGTGCTAAAATAGCTTAAACAGCGAGAGTCTCCTCTGAATATAGCCTGTTTACATCTTGAGAGTAACTCGTTGATTTATGGAAGAGCAACAAGCAATGCGAAAACACACTCGCATTCCTACAGAGACTGGCAGGTAAACGAGGTACCCCACAGGTACAGAATGAACCCCGTACTCTCACAGTACCGGAGACTGACAGGTACAGAATGAACCCCACACTCTCACACTGTACCAGAGACTGACAGGTACAGAATGAACCCCACACTCTCACACTGTAACAGAGACTGAGAGGTACAGAATGAACACACACTCTCACACTCTACATTAACCGTCTCACATTGGCCGTCTCCCTTTTGTTGATGCTCTCTGCTCTCTCTCTCTCTCTCGCTCTAATTCTGTACTTTATGTTTTTCTTTAAATTTTTGAACACGCTGTGCTGACTACCATTTTCCATCTGGCATGTTCCCATTCCGTTCACAATGTCATGTCCTTTTTACACAGTCCGTCCCTTCATTTGAAGATTGAGACCTCATGCATCAATTGTCATTTGCTCTGCGGCAGAGTGAGGCACTCCTTCAATGGTCTTCATAAACACTGCCTCGAATTCTGTCACAAATATCTGTTGCTTCTGCATCATGGTCCTGTGATTGTTTCAACGCCTCCTCAGTTCTCGTTCTGCTTTACTCGGTGTTGTGGCCCACGTGTAAAATATGTTGTGAAGAAAGTTCAATCGGGGAGCAGAAAGGCATGGACACAGAGGACCACAATTAATTCCATTCATACACTTGTGTGTGTGTGTGTGTGTGTGTGTGTGTGTGTGTGTGTGTGTGTGTGTGCGTGCGTGCGCGCGCGCGCGCGCATGTATGTGTGGTGTGTGTGTGTGTATGTGAGTGAGAGAGGGTCTGTGTGTGTGTATCTGTGCGTGAGAGAGAGAGAGTCTCCGTGTGTATGTGTGTGTTAGAGTTTGTGTATGTTTGTGTGTGTTTGTCTGTGTGCGTGAGAGAGTGTCTGTGTGTGTATGTGTGTGTGAGAGAGAGTCTGTGTGTGTGTGAGTGAGAAAGAGAGTCTGTATGTGTGTATGTGTGTGTGTGATAGAGAGAGGGAGAGAGAGAGTCTGTGTGTGTGTATGTATGTGTGTGTGTGTGCCTGTGTCTGTGTCTGTGTGTCTGTGTATGTGCTTGTTTGCTTCTCTTTCTGTGCGGTGACAATAGTTTTCCAGTTTGGTGGTTTGGCGGTCCCGGCCTTTTTTCCACCAGAGACGCCACAGAGGTGATGCTGAAGAAGCTGGTTTTCTTTATGTTAAAGCAGCAGAAGAAGACTTTCGTATACAGAGCGGCATCTGTAACAGATTAAAATATTGTAACAGATTAAAATATCGCCAATATTTACAACAGATGCAATGGCGTTGTTGCCTTTGCTCGTTACCCACAGACCAGTGAGTGACATCCTGATCAGTGCATTGCATTCCTTTATCCAATTCTCCACCACAACAGTTGTGCACAATGCTGAGCCTCATGTAGATTTAATACCAGATTCATTCATCACTTTAACTTTTCAAAGTCCGCAGCACGTCGAGGAAATCGCTTTGTTTCTCACATCAGCACAAGCGGTACCCGCTGCAAAATTGCCTCTGCTTCTTTCCTCCACACTCTCGACAAACTATCTCCTCAGCGCTGCCTCCGAACAAGTGGATGAACGTGGGGCAAGAGTGAACCCTGGTCAATGGACACAGGGACGGGACACGCAGCGGAATATAAACTTCCATGCAAAACCCTATGACTCCTTCACTTCAGGGAAACAACCCCAGTTTCCCTGCTGATATCCAAAATGTTCCATCCCAGGCGAATTCGTGGTGCATCTTCTCTGCATCGGTTCCACTGCAATCACCTCCTTATTTACATCTGGAGATCAGAAAAGAACAAAGTTTATCCAGTTTAACCAGTATTTAATATTATTGTATCATAGCCTTCCCGGAGAGTGGGATCTTTCAACTTTCATTCCATTGTCGTTCGCTCCATCAGCTCTCTCGAGAACCGCAACCTCCATTGTGAATGTCCTAGCCTTATTCGGCCATGAAAGGTAATCAGCACCAACATAAATATTGGCATTGGTATTGCTGTATTATTGTCACTTGTGCCGAGAGACAGCGAAAAACTTGTCTTGCACACCGTTCGGAGAGATCAATTCATTACACAGTGCATTGAAGTAGTACAGAGTGTACTGAGGTAGTACAGGGTAAAAACAATCACAGAATAGTGAGTAAAGTTTCACAGCTTCAGAGAAATGCATTTCCGGTAAACACTAACGTGCAAGATTAAACAAGGTAGATTGTGATGTCAAGAGCCATCTCGTCGTATATGGGAACCGTTCAATAGTCTTGTAACAGTGGGATAGAAGCTCTTCTTGAGCTTGCTGTATGTTATGTGCCCTCAGGCTCCTGCCTGATGGGAGAGGAGAAAAGAAAGAATGACCCGGGTGGGTGGGGACTTTGAATGTGATGGCTGCTTCACGAAGGCAACGAGAGGTATAGGCAGAGTCCATTTAGAGGAGGCGGGTTTGCGTGATGCACTGGGCGGTGTCCCCAACTCTCTGCCGTTTATTGGAGTGCTGGGCAGAGCAGTTGCTATATCAAGCCGTGATCCATCCAGATATGATGCTTTCTATGGAGTATCAATAAAATTAGTGAGTGTCAAAAGGGACATGCCATATTTCTGTAGCCTTCTGAGGACTTCGAGACGCTAGTTAGATTTCTTGGCCCTGGCGGCTATGTGATTGGACATGCTATCAGTGATGCTTACTCGCAGGAATATGAAGCTCTCAACCGTCTCGCCCTCAGCACCGTTGATGTAGACAGGTGCATGTAAAACGACCCCTTTCCTGAAGTCAATGACCCCCTCTTTGGTTTGCTGACATTGAGGGAAAGGTTGTTGACATGACTCCACGTCACTGAGCTCTCTATCTCTTTCCTGTACTCCGACTCATCATTATTTGAGATACGGCCTTCTATGGTGGTATTATCTGAAAACTGGTATATAAAATTAGAGCAGAAGTGATGGTGGTGAATATTAAACACTACCGGCATACCCTCTGCTCATCTTACGAACTGATCAATTTCATTGGCTTTGTTTTCCTGCCATCCAGACAGATGACTCCATTTATAAATACATCAAGGCAGTACACGGGGAAAAGCAATAATAAAATGCTGCATATTGTGTTTTAGTTACATAGAAAGAGCAGTTCAGGTTGTGAAATACGTCAATAAGACTATCATCCTCAACAGATCACAACACTACTAATATTTTGCATTTTAAGTCATGTTATTTCTGCAACAATTTGTTTGTATAAATGTTATTAATGCATATGTTCCGTCAGTTTAAACATATGCACCGATTCGGGATCTTTCATGTGGTGTCTGAATCATTTTCTCTCAGACCAGCGTGGCTTCTGACGGGAGCCGGTTATTATGTTTTGGACTGCATTCATCTCAATTCCTTTGAAGGTTTGTATTAGTTTGGAATCTTCGTCGGTCTGAATATTCCATTGTTTGAAACTCTTCACGATAATACACTAATGTAGTAACACCGCGTATTATTTTTTCATTTCTTTTCCAGCGATCTCGAACAACAGACGTTTCCAGAGAGAAGTCGAACAGACTTCTGAGGAGAGGATAGTTTGGGAATTTTATTACAAGGTCTGCAGAGCAGAGTAATGAACATCGTCAACAAGTCTCAAATATTAAATCTAGAGGTGAGTCTGTGAGAGTTTCGAAACAAACCTTCACTGACTTATCCGATCCTCATAGTTTCGCCTTTGAGATTTTGGAATTTCGACACAAACTATTCATATCTCAGCACAACTGGGATTTCACTCGAATTACCCCCATTTCAAAAGATACAGCGTCCTTGAATGACATTGAATTGTTGGAGCAGAAACACGTCAGTGTATAAATTCATGGCTGTCGAACTGCATCGGCTCAGACTTTTCTTCACAGATATTGCGGGCAGCTGGAAGACAGACCAGTTCTCCACAACATACTTGAAACATTTTACAATGTCAGAAAAATATATTTCCTGGTCATTTCTGTTATTGGTGTTCCTGGTAAGAACGTAAGCAAACTAAAGTTTGCAATTTTGTATGCGCGGTTTCTCGATTCGTTCAGCAACTGTCAGCGTTTTGATGAGGGTGTATCAGTGACTGCGGCACGGACACCGGGAGTAAGATCAGTGTCCGTTCAGAAGTTACCTTCTAGATTTGTCTGTGGCCACGGTTTGAAAATAAACCAATAGATTATACAGGGGAGAGTGGAAGGGGGCGGGGTGCGGCTTGATTTTGTGCATTCAACGCACGCATTGTTGATTTATCATTTCAATTCGGAGTCAAATAAATCTACGATTATCCAGTGCGCTCGGGACCTCTGCGGAAGATCTGGGGTTATTCTTTATCAAGATTATGTCGTTACAAATTCAATCTTTTAAGTTCTTACACAATATTTTAAGAAATTCCCCAGCTGTTTTGAAAGGAAACGGAATGCCGGTCAGATTCAGGGGTAGAGCCTGTAATATCATTTGCGAAGCACGTGCATAACTACTTCGGAGTTCCCAAAATTCCAGTGAAGGACTGTGTGAGATTTGGCGCACCGGGGTATTATTCCACACCTATGACCCGTCAAGTGAAGAGCGAGTTAATGGCCAACGTTATTGGCTGTGGAGTCCGTTTGTCGTCAGACGCGGTAAAGGGCGAGCGATGTTCCACTCTGGAACAAGCCACCAGTCATGCAGAATAATGCTCCATTAACTCAGAGTAATACCAAAAATGGACAGATGTTTTGAATTATCTGCACTGATTTTCGACTGGAACTTGAACACTTTAAGCACTTTAGTGGAAAATACGTGAAACACTCAGCGGATGATGCAGCATCTGCGGAAAGCGAAAATGAGAACGGCTCTGCTCCGAGACCCTTTATCACAGCTGATGCCGTGTCCCTGGATCAAGAGGTCATGGACTGAAGTCGCCACCCGACCTTGCATCCTCCGCGTAAGCTTCCCTAACACATTTATCAGCCGTGGTGTCACACAACATCTGTCACCGTGGGATTTTGCTGATTTTGAACCGCTAGCTGGAGGGTAAGTCCCGATTGATATTGACTCAAAATTAATGCAGTGATGAAAACAGAAAAAGACATACATGGCTGAAACTTCTACAATAAAGCAAATACTACACATTATTATTCAGTGGTCTTCATACTGCTGTGTATCGTTCCCCTTCCTCAGCTTTCTGGGTATTGTGGATGGTGGAATTCATGGGCGGTGTCCGGGCATCAGAGCTGACGAACAGATCGCACAAACCGTTGGAAGTAATTCTCTCAACACCCCAACAAAATTTCAAGATACTTCTTTTTAAAAAGATGACACACACGGAACTTTTTTCTTTTTTTTTTCCAACCCGCTGAACCTTGCGGAAGAACGGAGATATAGTGGCAGGTAACTCGGATGGAATCGCTGTCAGCAGAAGTTACTGTGTTTAGAAGAAGCGCTAGAACCGGGACCCCCGTGGGGTGGGCGGGAAGCGGGGGAACCCTGGATTGGAGTAGGAGAGAGCTAGAACAGAACGGAGAACAGTGAAATGGACAGGGAGCCGTGGTACCGGAGCTGCGGTGGTTGAGGACAGTGCGCAAGCCCGTGTGGAAGTGAACGCGACAGTCACTGCCGTTGAGAAAGATGCCCAGACATCGGATTTTTACGAAGAATCGTACAGCGGATAGTGGAGGTTGTACATTGATGTCTACAAAGAGCCCTCTTCATCTGACAATACCATCGTACCAAACCCCGCTTCTTTCCCGCACCAATCCCTTACATTTCCATTACGCGTGTTTGCGGCATCCGCGGCTCGCCTTTTCCTCCTTTGAAACTTCCAGAGCTGAGTTGTCCGCAAACCAATGTGTTTTTGTTGTCCATTTCCCCCTAAGCTCTCTGCCCTGAGACCCACGGAGCGGATAGTCAGTAATTTCCGTCATTCTTTACTCTGTTCTTCCAGTGAATTCAGCGGCGATTATGATCCTGTCCCGGGGAAAGTGCGGCCTCTCCACCTGCACCACTCGCTACCTGGTGGTCATGGCAACGGTGGATCTACTGACCATCGTCACTGACGTCATACTGTGGAGAGTCAGTTATTATTATTTCCCTGCGACCTGCCTGGACATCACCCCCGTGTGCAGTGTTATCTTTGCACAGTCCAGTGCAACCATAGACTGTTCTGTCTGGTTCACCGTCGCTTTTACCTTTGATCAGTTTATCGCCATCTGTTGCCAGAAGCTGAAAGCAAAATATTGCATCAGAAAAACTGCGGCTGTGGTGCTGACAACAATCAGCGTTCTGTTCTGTTTCAAAGATGTCCCCTGCTTCTTTAAGTTTCATCCCAGGAGTGTGATCGACAATGTACCCTGGGACTGCATAATGAAGCCAAGCTCTTTCACGGATCCCGGGTGGGTGGGATACAACTGCTTGGTTCGTGCTCTAACGCCCTTGCTACCCTTCATGATTAATCTTGTTGCTCAACGTTCTGACAATCAGACACATTTTAGTAACCAGTCGCGTCCGTAAGAGGCTGAGGGGTCAGAACAAGGGAGGGAACTACAGTGACCCGGAGATGGAGAGCAGGCGGAGGTCTGTGATCTTACTCTTCACCATCTCCAGCAGCTTCATGCTTCTGTGGTCAGCGAGAGTTGCCGAATTCCTTTATTACACCATTGCCGGAGTTGATCCCAGTAATTACAAAGATTCCGAAATCACCTGGCAACAGTGCGGATCCATGTTGATGACATTAAGTTGCTGCACGAACACGGTTAGTTATGCAGTGACTCAGTCCAAATTTCGATATCAGTTGCTCAACGGCCCGAAATATCCGCTCACTTTAATTATCCGCTTCATGAATAAACTAAATATCTGACTTTCTCGCACAGATGGGTCCCCGTGTTTTCCATCCAGACACCAAGACAGTTTGGTAACAGCGCCGACCACCAGTCACCAATCTTGATACGAAAGTTACCCTTTTATTTTATTTACCCCGCATTCCCATCGGCGCTTCATTCTCGGCCGCTCCCCTTCATGCAAAGCCTCTGATATACCGGTGTCAATGGGCATCAGTCAATGAACCTACCAACACGTTGATTTGGGGGTTAGGGAGGAAACGGAGCATTCAGTAGAAACACCCTCAGTAACAGGGAGAAGGTCATACAGACCGTTCCGAAGGTCGGGACCGGGCCTTGTTCTTGTTTTGACTGATTACATCGAACCTTAATACCTTATGTCCAGCCAGCATCCACGTGTACTTTAATTCTGTTTTAGACTGTCGTGTGACCATGCGTCCAGTGAACTGGAGTCCAAGTTACGATGTGTTTAGCCGTAAGGGAATGTTTCCCCCAGGTGCAATGATAATCTGCAGGAAGTCCGTCGTTCCAGGACAATGTCCGCCGTTTTAAAGTGCGCGGCAGGGAAGTTAGTGAAGGAATTTTACGGGACAGACTTTTTCAGGAAGGCTTTGTGAGGGAGGAGTCCTATCTCGCCAATTTGACTGAGTATTCTGAGGAGGTAACAAAAGAGAGTGCTGAATGCAGCGCCACAGATGCTGTCCAGAAGAACGTTATTGAGACTATTGACAATGATCTGAAGATTGTTCCGGCGGGTCATATGATATGGGATGGGACCATAAAACTACAGGGTACAGGAGCAGACTTAGGCAGTTCAGCCCATTTAGCCTGCTCCGCCATTCAATCATGTCTGATCTTTTTCTCAACCTCATTCTTCCGTCTCCTCCCCGAAACCCTAAACACCTTACCGAATCAGAACCTGCCAATCTCTGGTAGAAAAACAACAAATGACTTGGCCTCCACATCCATCTGTGGCAACGAATTCCACGGATTCTCCACCCTCTGGCAGAAGAAATTTCCCCTCATTTCAGTTCTAAAGGGAAACCCATTCTGAGTCCATCACCTTCGATGCCGGACTCTCCTTTCATAATCCGGAAGGTTTCAATGAAATCTCCCCTCATCCAGCGAGTGCACGCCCAGAAACATCACACGCTCCTCTTTCGTTTTTATCATCATTCTTGGAAACCTCCTCTGCACTGTTTTAAGGGCCAGCATATCCTTCCTTTGATAGATGTCACGAAACTGTTCGCAATATTCCGAATGCGTTCTTAAAACAACGTCTCCTCAAGCCTCAGCAGTACGTCCTTGCTTTTACATTCTCTTCCTTTCGAAATGAATGCCAACATTGCCCTCTTCTGTACCGACAAAACTGCAAGTTAACCCTCAGGGAATCCTAATCTCGGACTTCCAAATCCATCGGAACCTTTGATTTCTGAATGTTTTCCCCATTGATCAAATCGTCTACACCCTTATTATTCCTTCCAAAGTGCACAACACCACAATTTCTTACACTGTATTCCATCTGCTACTTCTTTGCCCACTTTCCCAACCCGTCCGTCCTTCTGAAGATTCCCTGCCTCCATGACAGGAACTTTTCCTCCATCTTTTTTTTGGTATCTTCTGCAAACCTGACCACAGCGCCATCAGTTCCTTCATCCAGATCATTAAAGTATGAAGTGAAAAGCCGCAGTCCCAACAGAACCACTCTGGAACTCCACTTGTCCAGAGCCATCCTGAAAATGACCCTTGATCCCCGCTCTCTGACTTCTGCCAGTCAGCCGACTTCCTATCCATATTCCTTCCTTGCCCATAACTCCATGGGTTCTTACCTTGTTTTGCAGGCTCGTTTACGGCACCTTCTCTAAGTCCTTCTGAAAATCTAAGCAAACAGCATCCACCGACTCTGCTTTGTCCAACGTACGATTTACCTCCTCAAGGGAGGAGCTGTCAGGCAACATCGCCGCCTAATGAAACCACGCTGACTTCGCTCTCTTTTATCATATACTTCCAAGTACACCGTACTTTCATCCTTAATAATGGACTCGAAGATTCTCAGAAACCAGCGTTGGCAGACGCACTGGTTAATAATTTCCTGTATTTTGCCTCCCTCCTTTTCTTGAACTGCGCTGTCGCTTTTGCAATTTTCCATTAATTCTGGGGTCCTCCCTGCCTTTAATGGTTCTTGAAAGAACGCCTCCACAATCTCTTCAGCTACCCCTTTCAGAATTCTGGTGTGTTGTCCATCTGGTGCACATGATTTATCCAACTTCAGGACTTTCAGCAAACCAAACACCTTGTCTTCAGCAATGGCCTCTACCCCTTGACTCTGTTGAAATTCTGGCATGTTATTGCCGTCTTCCACTGTGAAGAATGACTCAAAGTGCTGATTTAGCTCCACCGCCATTTCCCTGTTCCCCACTACTACCTCTATGGTATCATATTCAGGTGGTCCAGTGTCCACTCTTGACACTCTCTAACTCTTAATATATATTTTTTGGAATATTATTTTATATTGTTGGCTACTTGACCCTGGTCTTTAACCTTGTAAATTTTTTAGTTGTCCTCCGTTGGATTTTAGATTTCCTATCCTGTGGCTTCCTACTAATCTTTGGCAAAATATATGCCTCTTCTGTTGCAAAACACCATGATGCTGGAGAAACTCAACATGTCAGGCAGTATCCGTATAGAAAAGCCTGCTGTGTTACTCCAGCATCATCCTTTCTTTCATCTGGGTTCCCGCATTTGCAGTTCTTTGTATCTCTGCCGCCTTTTTTGCTTTTATTGTCGTCCCTGACTTCCCTTGTCCTTATTCCCTCCTCCTTCTCTCAATTTGCTCCTGCTTTTAGAACATAGAACATTACATCACAGTACAGGATCTCTAGCCCACGATGTTGTGCTGACCTGTTATCCTACTCTAATATCTAGCTAACCCTACCCTCCCACATAACCGTCCATTTTTCTAGTATTCGTGTGTCTATCTCAGAGTCTCTTCCCCATCCCCAATATATCTGGCCCCACAACCTTTGCTGGCCGTCCGTTCCACGCACCCACCACTCTCTGTCTTGAACAAGAAAACGTAGCTCTGACATCCCTTTTATACTTTCATCCAATCACCTTAATGTTATGCCCTCTCTTGTGGCCTATTTCTGCCCTGGGAGAATGTCTGACTGTCCACTCGATTTATACCTCATCATCTAGTACACCTCTATCAAGTCACTTCTCATCCTCTTTCTCTCCAAAGAGAAAGGCTCTCGCTCACTCAAACTATCCTCATAAGCCATGTTCTCCAATTCAGGCAGCTTCCTGGTAAATCTGCACCCTCTCTAAAGCTCCCAGATCCTTCCTATTATGAGGCGGCCAGAACTGAACACAATACTACAAGTTTGGTCTGGCAGAGTTCTCTAGAGCTGCAGCATTACATCGTGTCTTTCTTGGGATTAAATTCTGCTGTGTCTGCCAAATTACTCCCAGAAATTCCTGACATTGCTGCTTCACCGTCTTCCATGATAGAAACCCCATCCAATCAACTCTGTCCAGCTCCTCCCTCATGCCTCTGCAGTTAACTTTACTAAGTTGAAGTACTGATACATCAGATTTCAGCTTTTCTCTTTCAAACTGCAGGATTAATTCTGTCATGTTATTTGCACAGGCTCTCAAGTGTTCCTTCACCTTCAGCTCCCTGAAGGTGTTAAGCAATGAATGCCCAGAAATCTGCCTCATTAGTCAACACCAAATCCATATTTCCCTGTTCCCTATGGTACTCAACCACAACCTGCTCGGCAAAGCCATCTCGGAGAGATTCAACGAATTCCTTTGGTTGCAGTACACAGCCAACCTGATCTCCCCAGTCTACCTGCATATTGATTCCCCATGATCACGATAACATTGCCTTTCTAGTGCGTTTTCTGTCTCTTGGTGTATTTGTACCGCAGACCTTAACTATTATTCGAAGGCCTCTACATCGTACTCATCTGGGTCGTTTTACCTCTGCGGTTCCTCAGCTCTACCTACAAAGCTTCTACATCATCTGATCCGATATGGCACTTTGCTAATGGTTTAATATCAATGTCCAAGGCGAACGGAATAATTGGAACCAAGATTGGAGATAGGATGCCGAATGTAGCAGTGAGGGAATGACTTGGATTGCAAAGCAGGAGTTATGTATGATGAGTAAGTTTGCGTATCACACAGTAATCTGTGGCGCTGTGTCAGCATGAGGGGAGTGTCATTCTTTAACACGGTATAGATCAAATGGAGTAATTATCGGAGCGCTGGCAGATGGAAATTGATTCTGATGATTTCCAGAGCGAACAAGTGAACAGGAATTTGATTCCGTTAAAACGTATTCGGGATATGATAGGGGACTGAGAGATGTTTACAACCAGAGTAACCTGGGCAGCCAAATCCAGTCTTTTTGAAAGTCGAACACGGATCGATATGTCAGCGCGGAAGGAACATGGCGTCGTTGCGTTCATTCATTCCAAGACCTGACACGTAATATCTCCACCCCAGCCTCTCTCTCTCTCTGTCCATCTGTCCCTTTCTCTCTTTCCCTCTCCCTCTCGCTCTCTCTCTCTCTTTTACCCTCTCTCACTCTTTCTCTCTCTCACGTTATCCGAAGGATCTGTTTAACGTCCCCTCGCAAACAGCTAGTGAGGTTTCAGGCAAAGTAGACCACAGTTAATGTGCAGCTTCCATCCTTCAAATAACTACTTCGACAAATATGTTCGAAAGGGCACGAAGTCTGTTTACTGGTGACATTATTCAATGTCTCTCGCGGTAGACCTTTTAAATCGTGCGGAAATAAATAAACAGCGTGTACGTAAAGAGAAAAAACTGAAAGAGGGCGAACTCTCTCTCTCTCTCTCTCCCCCCCTCTGTCTGTGTGTGTGTATTTGTATGTGTGTATCTTTCTATTTCCCTTCTTGAATGAGAGAGAGAGAGATAAAAGCAGTGAGACAGCATATGAGAGGGAGAGAAACGGAGATGAGGGCAAGACAATGAAATAAAGACGGAGTGACAACGAGAAAGAAAAAAGACGGACGCAAAGTGAAATGAATGTGTTTCGGATGAATCGGTTGACTGAGATATATGACAGCGATCTCTCCGGGAATCAGAATATATGAGGTGATTCAGTGTCGGAAATGACGGTAGCATCAAGCGTGATATCAATTTTAACCGACTTTAAATGCGTTTAGAATTGTATCTGATAACAGCGATGTGCAGTTTGCACAGGAACACTTCAGACACACCCAGATCCCACAATGGTAGAGAAGCAATCTGTTTAGTTCACAGGTCACTCCATCTTGTGAGCCATTACATTGACTGAGTGGTTCCGTTTTCTCTTTGCAGATAGAACACGGAAGTTTCATCACAAGTTACAACGCGCTGCCACCGCCGGAATCAACACTCCTCATCTTCCCTCCTTTCAGCATCACGAAGGGACCGTTCTTTCCGTGAACTCCTGCGAGACCTCAGGCAACACCCAGTCACTACTCACGTGTATGCTGAACATTCACAGCTTCTCCTACAACTACGCAGTGACCCAAACACGCAATGGTTTCCGCATGAATTGTGGTAGGAATAAAGTGGGTGACTGCAGGTTTCACGTCGGTGGGTCACCACACAAGCTGCTGTAGGAACTCAGCAGGTCAGGAAGCCTCTGTGTATAGAAATGGACAGTCGAGGTTTGGGGTCGAGACTCCACCTGGATGGAAAGATAGAGCGGAGATCGCCAGAATAAAGAGTAGGAAGGAAGGGGCACCAAGAGCTGGCAGACGATATGCGGATTCAAGCAAGGAGCGATGATCGGCAGACCGGCTGCCTGATGTGCTCACAGACGCGCTGGGAGTATATCATAGCAGGGCCTGTCTCCATGCTCTATTCGCTGCGACTCTGAGACAGAAAAGCAGCATCGAGTCTTTTCCGATTCTCTCCTACAGCCACGCACTTGTTCGACCCATGACCTGTTCTCCGGAGCCGTGTACTTTTCTTTCCTTGTTGTGTTTTCTCTGCCGCAAGGACACCCTGATGTAGTCAGCAATGCGAATCTGTCACATTACTTCTCCGTCTTCCTCTCACTGGAACACACAGTGTGGTCTACTTGGCCCTTCGCGACTGCTCTGCTGTTCAATAAAATCGTGGCTTATCTTGCCACAGCACTCAGATCCTTCTCTGTACCAGATGTCCATCGCCCTCAATACTCCGACCTTTTCAAAGGCTTTATCTGGCTCGACTTCAAATATATCTGATACGCCAGCCTGAATAACTCTCCTGGGCAGAGAATTACAGAGGTTTACACACGCAGACATAAACCTCTGCTACCTACCTGCGGGTGACATGACCGACCCTCAGCTGAAATGATGCCCCCTCCTTCGATATTCTCCCACCAGTGAAAACGTATTCATGTGTACCCTCTTATGCCGCTTAATATCGTATCGGTCTCAGGAACATCATCCCTCCATACAAAGAATAGAGATATAGCCTGTTGTGACTCTCTCAGAACATAGAACAGTGGGGCAGAGGAACACGCCCTCCGGTCCATGATGTATGTGCCGAGCATGACGCCAAATTAAACGCACCCTTTCTCCCTGCACAACATCCAGATCCCTCCATTCTCCGCATATTCATCTGCACATCCAAAAGTCTTCTGAACGCCACCATCGTATCGGCTTCCACTACCAGCCTGGCAGCCCGTTTTTGGAACCCACCACTCTCTGTATCAAACATTTGCCCCGCATACTTCCTTTAAACTTGTCGCCTCTAATTTTATATGCGTGTACTCAAGAATCTGACACTTCTCAGCTGGGAGAAAGATTCTGTCTGTCAACCTTCCATGTGCCTCTCGAAACGTTATCATCTTCTGTCAGGTGTCCCTTCGGCCACGACGCTCCAGGGAAAATGATCCAAGATCCTCCAACCTCTCCTTATTGCTGCCTGGAATTGCTCTCTCTTATCGAGGCAGCATCCTGTAATCGCTTTTCTGAACAGCCTCCAATGCCGACGCGTCCTTTCTCTGCAGGGGGCAAGCAGAACTGCACATAATTCTAGAAATGCGACCAAACCAAAATTTATATCCAACTGCATCATCACTTCCTGGCAAGAACAGAAAATGCTTTCTTTCCCACTCTAACGACTTTCTTGTCACTTTTAGGGAGATATGACTGGGACCGCACGATCCCTTGATGGGGCGATGCTCGAGGCTCAGACATTAACCAGGTGAATACTGTTTTCACTGCATCCATTGCTAGTATTTCGTTACTTAGGTTCTGGATCCAAAACTGTGTCCAACTCTGTGTGTAGCCCCAACAAAAGAATGCATATTTGTGAGAAAACGTCCCTGTTTCACAGATCGAATGATGGTCAATGTGCAAGCTGCCTCCATGCTGTGCATGCCTGAGAACTCCCTGTTATTCATGCACAGGAAGATCCAGACCCTCCGTTCTTCACTCATCCCCAGTCTCTCACTGTTTAGAAAACAGAAGCCGGTCTGCCCCTTCTCATTTTGCACTTCAACACCAGAACAATGAAGCCCAACCTGAGCTCAGGGAACAGCACCTCATAATTAGACTGGGTACAGTGCAGACGTCTGGGAGCCCTATCCGTATCCACAGATGCTGCCTGACACGTGGGGACCTTCCGGTATTCCAATTTATTTCAGGTTACCGATAATTGCTGAGTTCTGTGCCTCCCATTTCTCCAAATCGCCCCCTCCTTCCACTGTCAACTTTTCACACGTCCGTCAGACGGATCAGCTGCGATTAACAAGACCTCACCGCTCCCTCTCGGTGCCCACCCCATCACTCACAGTCCGTTCCTCCTTTTTCTCATCTGAGAGAAGCAAAGTCATGGAGTCACAAAACAGAGAAACAGACACTTGGTCTCATCATGTCATTCAGTTCAGCATCTACCTACCCAGACTAATCCCATTTGACAGCACTTGGTCGCCGACTTTTCTGCCTTGGCGATGGAACTCATGTCCAGCTGCTTCTAAACTGTTGTGGGCGTCTCTGCCTTCACCGCCCACAGAGATAACTGATGGCAATAACCGAAATGGTGCAAAATACTTCCTCAGAGCCCCTGTATCCTGCTGTTTCTCACATTGAATCACCAACCTCTGATCGGTGACACCTATGCCATCGGGATAGGATGCTCACAATCTAGCCCATCCACGCCTCTCGTGTATTTGCATTCCTCAGTTAGGTTCCCTCAGCCTATTCTGCGCCAAGGAAATCAACCTCGAACTTTCCAATGTCTCCTGTAAAGTGAAGCGTTCCTTCCCAGGCAACATACTGATGTGTCACGCAGTCACGCTGGTCGTATAGAGTGGGCACAGGAACTGCACACGATAATCCTGCTGTGGACCAGTCAGTGTTTTATAAAGTGGCAACATATCTTCCCCGTGTTTATACTCTGTCTCGGAGCAAATGATGCCAAATTTCCCATTTCCCCTCTTTATCTTAATTGGGAGACTTTAGTTATAGAAAAAGATGCGATGGGCCAGGGTTCATGTTTCCGGTGTCTGAATTGTGACCTTACCGAGAACAATAAATTTACGAGTGGCATTGATAGGATACACAGTCAGAATTCTTTCGCCGGAGTAGGCGAATCAGAAGCGCGCTTACATTTTTTTATGATCAGAGAAACATGATTTAAAGAGGATCAAAGAAGAGAGTTGCTCTTACAGAGAGATGTTGATACTTGGAACGTGCTGCCAGATGAGGTGGTGGACTCAGATACAATCACAGCGTTGACGATGGATTTAAGCAGACATTTGATTAGGCAAGATACAGAACAAGGGGGTCCAGCTGCGGGAAATGGAATTAATGTAGATAGGGAGAAAAATCAACATTGACGTGTTGGGCCGGAACCGATAGCTCATGACTCGAGAGTCACCCGATCTGCCTTTGCAGCCACATTCATGTATATGTGGATATGTACTCTGGGAGTTATTTGTTCATCAGCATTCTCGACGGCCCTACCATTAATGGGGCATGTCCTACCATTATTTAGCCCACAACATGCAACACCTTGCAACATCTGAATTAACTTCCATCTGCAATTCAACGACATCTGAAGTCTTCTTTCATCAGCTCACAGGAAAAGACATCGATCTGATTTGTTCGCGCCGTTCCGCTCTCATCAGATGCCGCCTGACTGCTGTGTGTTTACTGTTTACATCTCGCTGCCTCGGGAAAGCAGTAAACATAATCGAAGACCCCTCCCATCCTGGAAATTCCCTCCTCAACCCCTCCCCATCGGACAGAAGATGCAAAATCTCGGATATCCGCACCACCGGGATCAAAGACTGATTCTATTCCGTTATAACAAGACTCTCAAACAGACCTCTCCTGCGATAAAGGTTAACTTGAGACCTCAAAACCTACCTCAAAATGATCCTCGCCCCTTATTGTCAATTTGCACTGCACCTTCTCTGCAGTCATCATACGATGCTGCATTGTGGAGGTCGTTGCTGTCATGTGATTGTGGAGGTCGTGGTTGCATGTGACAGCTCTGTCCCTACCTGCTTGGATGACAGCACTGCCCCTACCTGGTGGGAAGACACACTACTGTCAATCAAGGTTTGGTTCTACCCCACTCATTAGTGCACACCTGAGCATGGTCCTTAGCACATTTAAACTTGGCCTCGGGCCATTGGCTTGTTTGAACTGCCTGGGCTGGACCCCTCAGTCCTACAGCACAAGGAAGAGTGCCACCTACTTTGATGTCTCTTTTGTCTCCGAGGGATGCCTTGTTGGTAAGTTGTGCATTGTTTAAGAGAAATTAATTCGTATCCCTGGGAGCATAGAGCCGTGCCTGCAGTGAGTCAAAGGGTGGCTAATAGCGTTTTCCTTTTACTTGACTGAACCCAGTTCGTTGTGTTTGTGTGTGTGTGTGTGTGTGTGTGTGTGTGTGTGTGTGTGTGTGTGTGTGTGTGTGTGTGTGTGTGTGTGTGTGTGTGTGTGTGGCTCCGTTACCTTTTCCCGTCTTTAACTTTGTAAATAAATCATTTAACTCTCAGGCTGTGTTCGGAGTCTTTGTCCTTCGAGACCTCAAACTTGTCTCACGACATTTGGCGCTGCGAGGGTCTTGGCTGAATACAGACGCGGGGAGGGATGTTCTGGAATAGGGGCAAAAAAGTCAGTGCAGGCACCGAAGATACGATTCCCGGGTGGACCGATGAGAGCGAGGGATTTGGGAGCTTGGCCAGCAGTTGGACCCCGTGGTGAGAAACTGGGGCACCACCTGGCGGCCCTACTCCAGAGTTCGGGGTTCCGCAAGGCTACGGGGAATCAAAGGGTTCCGTCTGCTTGTTTGCGTCCCTCCTGAGACGCCAGGTCAGGATTACTGGCCAGATACAGGATATGTGTCTCCAAACAGGCAAGAAGATATAGGTGCTCCAGCAGCGCTGCTGTTTGCTGCAGGAGCAGCCCAGGATTCCCAGACCCGAGCCAAAGATTACGAGGCCAGAGGTACCGAGGTCGTCCGCATGCTGATTCAAATACAGGCAGCCCGCCGGTCTGTTTGGCAGCCAGACCCGCTCAAAATTCGAACCCTGGTCCGGCGCGGCAACAAGCTGGATACATGGCTGGGGGGTGGGGATATATGGATGGATACTCACGAGGAGGGGGTGACCGATGTCCCTGGATCCCATCACACCCGCCCACTCCCCAACCCACCCGTCATCACGCGGTCCCAGGTCCGCTACAGAGGGGAGGGTAGTCAGGATGAGGCCCCCGCAGGGGTCTGTGCCCGTGGGCCTTCCGAGACTATGGAGACCCGGGATTTCCCAGCCAACGAGCTGACCTAGCTAGCGGATCGGTACCGCTAGCAGCCGTACCGTCTCTCACCAGGAATCGAACGTGAGCGTCTCTCACCAGGAATAGAACGCCCTGCGGAGCCTGTCCGACCAGCAGAGTGATAGCAATGCCCTACGTGCACCACAAGAAGGAATAGGGGACGACAATACCCTGTGGAATCGGGTAGCTACAGTCGTGAGGGTCCGGTACCCTAAACTTCTCGAGTGGGATTTATACGGGCGTGCTTAATGGAGCACTGTCGGTATGGGCACCAGGGTAATTAGAGAGTGGGCGCTGGTGGCCGGCATTTACGAGGGAGCTCGCCGTCTCAACTCTTTAGAAAACACGTGTAACCTGCGCGCGCCCCGATTTAAAGCCGGTGGTTCTGCTCCGCATGGGACCGGCTAATGGGAACACCGTGTGGTAGGCCATCACCCTCCTGAAAGGACGAGAGTACTTGCAGCGGGGTAGCCCACCCAGGTCCGTGGGGCAAAGACGAGGTCTAGAGACACAGCCCTCCGTTTTACGCGCAAGCGGCTATTCCTGGACCAGCTGCGCACATGGGTGGACAACGACAGCATAGATGGGATCCCGACCGCCACAATTCACACGCTCTGGAAAAGAGCGTTACGGGGGGACATCAGGCCAGGGGAAGCCTACAACCACACTGGGATCAAGCCCGACACAAGGGGCGCCTCCAACCTCCGGACCAGGCAGGCTGCCCCCGCCGACACTGCATCGTCTCCCCCACTCGAAGCAGTCTCTCCTGCCCTCAAGGCTGAGCTCCTGGATCTGCTGAGACAGGAAATGGCCCATCTCCGCCAGCAAGAACCTTCACCCACAGCACCTTGATCTTCGCTCCGACTGCAGTCCTCAGAAGAAAACTCACGCACACCATTTATCAACGCGGAATACAATACTTTTTGAGAGTGCTGTCGTTGAGTGGGTGTTGATTTTGACCGTGGCTCCGATTTTTTTTTGCTACTTCAGAGACTTGAGATTGAGAATTACTTTGCGGAGGCTTCTGTGTTCAAGTTGCACTGTTGGTTAGACCGGCATGCTGGACCCGAAGAGCCAAATAATTTTTACTTGAAATAGTCACGACTATTGGCCGTTCTTAGAATCATTGCACGTTCCTCCTCCTGGTCATGACCCAGTCGGACTTCATTTGCGGTTGGAGCAAAATTGCAAGGTCCTGTTACCAAGTCGAACTCAATGATGGAGATAAAGAGTGAAACATCAAAATTTCTTGTTTTCTTATCGCTGCTCACATAAGGTCGCACAGCACCTCCGCGATTCAGAGGGGCAGATTCTCAACACGTTTCACACTGATCCACAAAGTCATTTGATATAACCGACCAAAAAGCTGGTGTATATTGGCGATTTTCCAGACCATTTTAAGTGTGGTAACATTCCGGTAACCAATAAATATGCTGGCAGCAATACGCAAAAAGCGAGAGGAGCTCGTCGAGTCGAGAAGCGTCTATGGAGGGAAAAGGACAGCCGACAGTTCCGGTCGAGATTTTTCATTTCGATTGAAAGATGGAGGGGAGATGGGCAATATAAAAAGGTGGAAGGAAGAGGTGGAGCCTGAGCCGGCAGGCGATCGGTGGATGCGCGTGGGGGGCTGACGGTGGGTCGGGGGGATAGGGTGGAGTAGGACTGGCGTACAAATCTAGGAGATGAGAGGTGGAAGTGACCAAGGACTGAGGATGATGAAATCAGACAGACGAGGAAGGTGGAGCATGGAATAAGGCAGGGCGGCAGAGAGAACACGGGGGACTAGTGGGGGAGGGGAACCAGTGCAAGGGGTGTGTGGGTCATAGGTAGATGGAGAAGTCGGTGGCGGAGAAAGAGACAGTGTGATGGGGCCAGGTGGATCAGGATCAGAGGAAAGAGGCAGAAGGGAAGCAGTTACCGGAAGTTGGAGATTCCAACGTTCGTACCGCCAGGCCATTGCTCACAGAGGCAGAATGTGAGGTGTTGCTCTTCTACTTTGCGTGTAGCCTCAACTTGGCTGTGGATGAAGCCTAGGACATACATGTCAGTGTGAAAACGCGGAGAAGAGTTTCATTGGTTGCAACCCGGAGCACTGGAGAACCACGGCCGTCGCCCAGTTTGCGTCCAGACTCAACGAAGCGAAATGGCAGTACAGCATGTTATAAATACGTCCTATGGATTTACGTCTGAAGCTCTGCTTCACCTGGAAGGTCTACTGGGGACCCTGGATGTTGGTGAGTAAGGAGTAGTAGGGGCAAGCTGGGGACGGAGGGGGTGGCTGGAGAAGAATGAGCGGACCAGGGCGTCACGGGGAAACTGATACCTACGAACAGCTGAAAGTGGAGGGGAGTGGAATATGTCTGTGGTGGTGGGATTATATTGCAGCTGGCGTAAATTGCGAATAATGATATGATGGATGCGTACGCTGGTGGGGTGATAGGTGTGGGCCAGCGATGTTGTGTTCCTGTTCTGCCTGGAGAATCAGATCTTGGCACTCATTTATTTATTATTTCTCTCAATGAGTTGGAGAGCGGGGTAGCACGTCATCTATCCGAGTTTGTTGAGGACTCAAACATGGTTTGGGAGTGCATGTGGCGATGTGAATCGCAGGACTCTGCAGAAGGATGCAGATAGGTTGAGTGAGTGGGAAAAATATGGCACAGTGTCTCAGGTGGAAAATTGTAAGGTCTTGTACTTCATTAAGTATACACGAAAGCCGGAATATTGTCGAAATGGAGAGTGAGTTATCAGATTTTTGACTGGCCATAAACCCATGAACACTACCTCATTATTACTTTGTGTTGCACTGTTTATTTATTTTTGTAATTTATGGTAATTTTATGCCTTGAACTGTACTGCCGCCGCAAAACTACAAATTTCACGTCATGTGATATAAATCTGACCTTAATTCTGATTGAAATTGTGGAGGTGCAGAGAGGTGCATGTGTTCTTGTGCACGATCACTAAAATGTGAATAGAGACGAGCCGCAAGTGGTTCCAATGGTAAATGTCTTCTTGTCCTTTTTTGCAAAGTGGTTCTGTTGCGAAATTTAGATGCACTATTACAATTATACAGAGTTCTGCTTTGACAACCCCTGTATGACTGTGCACAGTTCTATTCCTGAACTTATAAAATTCATTTAGAGGGGGGCGCGGTGACATGGCATATGTCAGCATGTTTTCAATAGTGGGAGAGTCTCTAACGAGGAGACACAGTAACTTGATCGGTCTGTAAAACTTAGATGCGGGGTATTTATTCCCGCAGGGAGTAATGTATCCCTGTAATTCCCTACCTGAGAGGGTTGCAGACGTCTGGTCACTGGGTAATGAGGATTCAAATAATTTATTTCGATAAATCAACGAACTAAGAGCTGTGGCGCACTGACACAGACGATAACAGGTGCAAATCAGCAAATTGAATGTCTGGGCAGACGAAGAAGCGAGTTACCTACACTGCTATGTTGTTGCTTTAATCTGTTATGTGATCCCTGTGATTTGTTATTTCAATCACTATGGAAGCAGCTTTTTTTTGGTTGAAAGTTATCCACCACTCTCATTGCGGATAATAAACCAACTCCACTCCGTGGATTGTGGAATGCGGTGAACACCACCGGGTATTGTTGTGGAAGGCTCACAGCTTCCAGGGTATGTGGCTCGCGGCAGAACGATTAGTCGTTGTGGGCACAGGGTTAACATCTAACGGGCATTACAGGTAGAGATTCGCCAGCTCCAGATTTTATATGCAGATGATCCTCCGCCTCGGGATTTAACGGCAGGAGATCATTGCTTTCAGGGTCATGGAGAAACTTTCAGACGTTCTGCATGACTCGCTGAATGTCCGGTGATGGAGTCCGAGCTGGTGACGCTGCGTCACTTCTGGGCTGCCTCCCGGGAGAGTTTACGAATGTACCGAAACAGTGAAGTGACCGGATATTTCATCGTACTCTTCAATTCCTCCCTGAACTTAGACTGAGTCACTGCATAAATGAATGTGTTCATGCAGCAGCTAAAATTACTCAGCAAAAATCCAACGTGGTATAAAATAATTTCAGAATCATTAGTGCCTTCTGCTGTTCCTCTGCTCTGATAATAGATGACATTTACAACGTTTGTCAGCCACATCAGGATGAAGCTGCCGGAGATGATGAAGAGTAAAACTGCAGACCGCCTCCTGCCCTCCTTCTCTGAGTCAATTCGGTTCTCCCTCTTGCTTTTTCCACTCAGCCCCTTACGGAGCCGACTGGCCACTAAGATGTTCCTCACTGTCAGAGCGTTGAGCAGCAGAATGACAGCGAAAAGGAGCAACGGAGTTAAAACCGCCTCGAAATAGATAAAAGCTCTCCAACCAAGTTCACTGAAAAAATCTTGCTTCACGACGCAGCCGAACGACACATATTTAATGATTAATGGAGATTCATATATGATGTAGTAGGGAACGTTTTTTTTTCAGAGAGAACAGAACGCCGGTTGTTGTTAGAACCAGAGCCGCAGTTTTCCCGCTGCAGTATTTGGTTTTCAGCCTCTGGCAACAAATGGTGACAAGTCGATCAAAGGTGAAAGCGACTGTGAACCAGACTGAACAGTTCGTCGTTACGTAAGTCAATGCAGAGATAACCCGGCAGACATGGGTAAGGTGCAGAAAATGCAATGGAAAGTAAATAAAGTTCATCCGAAGCAAAATGACCACAGTGGTGATGATCAGTAGATCCGCTGTTGCCATGGCCACCAGGTAGCGAGTGGTGCAGGTCGAGAGGCCGCACTTTCCCCGGGACAGGATCACAATCGTCACTAAATTAACTGCGGAAATAGTCAACCCTTGTTACTGGGTATTATTGGACTCAAATGCTGCGTGAGAGCAGGGAGATAGAGCGGAGAAAACAAGGAGGTTTGTGAGCTAGAGAAAAGGAAGAAGCAAAAGTTTAGGGCTGAGAAAACAAGATATGGAGGTCATTGGTTATAAAAATACAGACGTGCATAAGCAATGTAACGAAGAAAGGCAAGTACAAATGAATGGTACATCAAAGTGCGGAGCATTCGCATTAAATTCATTGAAATAATAGCGCAAAACTGTGAATGGTTCTGCTGCTGATGTTATTGCGACTGATGACATGAAAACAGTAAATAGAACACAGAACAGTACAGAACAGGAACAAACACTTCAGCCCATCATGTTCTGTGCCGAAAATGATACCAAATTAAACTAAATTTCTTCTGCTGACGCATGATCCATATTACACCATTCCCTACATCTTTATGTGTCTCACGAAAGCCGCTTAAACACCACGATGTATCTGCTTCCCTGGTGTTATGAGGAAGGTTATTTTGGTATCTTAAAGATAAAATATATCTGGACACACAGTCTTTGTGCTTTAAAAGGAGGATTTTATTCACAAAGACCGAAGCGGGAACAGAATGTGAAGGAACAAATGCACCATCGCACACTCCCACTAGGTTGATCACGAAACGTGGAGTCGCAACAGGGGTGAAGTGCACACACACTCTCTCTCTCTCTCTCTCTCTCACACACACACACACACACACACACACACACACACACACACACACACACACACACACACAACGAACTAGTACAAACTATCAGGGAATGAAAAAATACGTTGTCTGGCCCCCCTGAATCTGGACAAACAACGGCTCTGGGCTACTGGGAATCTACTCAGGGCGTTCCGAGACCCCTTGGAAGTGCACCCTCTCACCTGTGGTCTCGACCCCAGCAGCAATCGGAAAAGAGGGAGAGAGCCCACACGTACCATCTTCTATAGGGCTGTAGCGGGGTGGACCCCGCTCAGGTGAAGCAAGCCAATGATTCAGGGTCAAGAAGAAAGGTGGGTTATGAGCCAATCCTCATGTGTACTCTTTAATGGGTGGGGCGGAGCCGGACCGCTGATTGACAGTGGTATCGCTTCCGACCTGATAGGCAATGCTATCATCCGACCATGGGGGTCAGTAGTGTTGTCACTGTCATCTGACCCCTGGCCTTTCATACTACACCTGGCTACCTCTGGCAGCCCGTTTCTGGCACGTACTACTGCCTGTGTAAAACAAACTTGTCCCGCACATCTTCTTTCAACTTTCACTCTGTCAGATTAAATTCATGTCTTTCACTCTTTGATATTTCTACCCTGGGTAAAAAATTCTGACTGTCTCCCCGATATATGCCTCTCATAGCTTTAGAACGTAATGTCAGGAGGTGCGAGTAGAACATGCGGTTTTCAATACTTAGTGGGAAAGCGCAAAAGATTTCGGGAGGTGGACTGTCTTACGTTGTCGAGGAGGAAATCAATGGAGAATGGAAGAGGAGTCATACACGGTCACGGATTTGTGAGACACACTCCAGTTTTTGGCCCACATTTTCATTCATTGCTGTGTGACATTTCCTCACAGGAATGCACAGAAACTGTGCGATGTGAACCAATTTAGTCAGTAACCCACACTGCGGAAAATTCTGCAGTGACTGATATCTCCAACATTCCCACGGCGGGTGAATTCCAATTCATAATATTCTCCTTTGAATTATGGAGATGATAACCAATGCATCCACTCTTTCCATGACCTCCTGGTTGAGTACTCCTAGTTGCAGATTACTGGACGTTCCAGATTTATCATATTTTAATCCCATTAGGTCTTCAGCAGTATTTATTTTTGCTGATTATGTTTTCCTTTCCCGCCTATGCCTCCTAAGAATCTCTACTCCCCAATATTTGTGGGAGTTATGTGTCCTGCTCCAGCAGAACAAAAGCAAAATATTTCTTCAATCTCTCTAATTTTTGCCTCATTATATATTGACAGACGGGGTGACATTCTTGAAACGAAGCTCTCGCGTACCAGGAACTCCAATGATGGCAAAGATCATGTGAAATATTTTTTCAACACTGAAATACATGTCCAGGATTTTCCTTGCGATGGATGAGTTATTTTATGCTGCACCCACACTCTCCGATGAAATTTTGAAGGATGCATTCCCTCAGTTTTCTATACATTGGAATCTCCTTGGGGATTTTAAGGTTGCAACATAGGTAAAAATAGAAACGGAAGAAAATGAACAAAGTGATGACGACGTCTGTGTGAAGTCCCTGTCTGGAAGCTCATTCTTGATTCAGAGGCTTCATGGAGGAACTCCAAGAATTGAAGAATATTATAAATGAATAATTAAAAATTGGCGCAACGTTCCACCAGCGATGGAGCGATGTTTCAAACACTGGCAGGCCTGTTTCATTGTCTCATACTATTTAGCTGATATACTTCAATGTTTTCTATTCATGGCGTTTTCGAATGTCCGGCGCCCTGTTAGGGTTCCCATATTTGAAGGAGGGCTTTCCGGTATCAGTGCAAGTAGATATTTGGAATAATTCAGTAATTCATCTCAGATTATCGCAGTGTATCCAACTGATAACATCAGGCAAAGTAATGCAGCAAACCGAATTATTGAAGCTTCTAAAACGAGTATGCATCCCCAGAGAATGGCAAAATTTCAAATAAATTGCGTATTAAACAGTCAGTCCCTCAAACTGATTCAGCTGCAAAATCCGAATCTCTCCTTTGCGCCTCTTCTGGGAATAACTGACGGTGCAGTGCAGGGGACACTTCACTCTGTGGGTAACACTTGTTGCACCTGGTCTTGAAGTGTCTGATGATGCAGCGCAGGGAAGCGTTGACTCTGTGGGTAACAAGTGTTATACCTGCCTTGAGGTGACTGATGTGCCATGTAATACATGTTTCATTCTGTGGGCAACATCTCTTGCACATGATCATGATGTGCCTGCTGAAACAACGCAGTGCTTGCAAACTCACCGCAGTCTTAAATCAATATCCGTTTATTCTGATACTATGCATTCTATCCCTCTTGACCTTCCTCAAGGGAGACATTTGCCCAATACTCCTCCTGTCCGGATGGCTAAGAGTTTTATACGTGTTAGTAAGATGACCTTTAATTCTTATCTAAAGATTACAGACTGAATCTGGTCAAATTTCCATGCAAGTCCTCCATATACGCGGTCGACCACGTGAGCCTTTTCGAATCTGCCTATATTAATAATGTACATTTCCCTTCAATAACTGGACGAACATCGTTAAGAGTACTCTTGACGTATATTCACAAGTGCCTTGAATTATGGGACCAGGACCAAACATAAATCCTCCAACCAACCGGAAAATACACAGTCTTCACGTCTCCTTCAAGATTATCTGCTTCACTTGCTCAGGGTATTCCTGTGTTTTATATGCGAGGACTTTAATCCCAGACAGCTCTCCACTGTCATTCTCTGGGTACATAGTAATCTGTCAGTCTTCCTTTCAATGTCAACAACTTCTCACATTCCTACGTTATACACCCCTTGCTTTTTTTTTAGTTCATTCGCCTATTTTCCTGCAACACACGTGCCCATCACCATCTCGGGTTCTCCCACCGGACTCCCGAACTCGGGGACAGTTTTCAGTTGCCGATTTTAACCTGATATTCAGCACGCTGTTGGGGCTTCAGAGTCAATAGGAGCAAGCGGATATGGGCTCTCATGCTCTGAAAGAGAACGTCCAGATCCCATACAGGCAGCGGCCGTGGTTTGTTTTGAACGCCGATCACTGGGGTGATGAAGCAGCTCCAAGAGATGCAGCACCATGCTGCCATGCCTGATCATCTCTGCCACTTCACTCAGCGCAGAACGGTATGTGAAGTGATGTCTCATGGGCACTGATCACTGCGGCACCGCACTGACTGGAAGTCACTAAACTGCGTATAAACCCATTGTACCAACTCGTAATCTCCTATGCGTTTGCCAATCCTCTACCCTTTGGAATAAATTTCCTTCAAACATTCCTGTTGTAAACTTTTGACTGACACACTTTCTAATGCCTTTTGCAAATCCATGCATAGCGCAGTAGTCAGTTCCCCTGCGTCCACTCTGGGTGAGCCGTGGTGGTCGTAAATATGAGTTTGTTCCTCGGCCTGTGGAGCGCGGCTTTACTGCATGGAAATGATTCACTCCGGTGACCCAGGAGAAGCACCAGAGCCTCATACCACCCGGGTTATAGTCTCGAAAGGAAGCAGCGGGATTCGAATGAGAGGGTGAGAATTTGACTGCGGTAGTGGAGCCGTTTGAATTATATACGGACTGTGTCCCGTTTATCTATGTCAGCTTCCCCTTCCCTCCCTCGCTGCGACGGGAGAGAGCACGCTTATCTGTCTCTCCCTACCCGGAACACTTCCGGTAAAGCACTGGGAATTAGATGCAGATAAGGTAAGATATCTTTATACGTCATATGCACTTCGAAACACACAGTGAAATGCATCTTTTGCGTAGAGTGTTCTGGGGGCAGCCCGCAAGTGTCGCCACGCTTCCGGAGCCAACATGGCATGCCCACAACTTCCTAACCCGTACGTCTTTGGAATGTGTTAAGGAACTGGAGATCCCGGAGAAAACCCCCGCAGTCACAGTGAGAACGTACAAGTTCCTTACAGACAGCGGCATGAATTGAACCCGGGTGTCTGGCGCTGTAAAGTGTTACGCTAACCGCTACACTACCGTGCCTCTGAGATGCGAGGGTTCCCTCTCATCTGCACTTTTCACTGCATAAACAGGTGAATTTCTCTCTCTACATCACTAAGTCCCCGAAAGGGAGATGAGGTCTCTCCAATCTCACTGGAACTTCTGCAAAGAGGTGAATTTTCCCTCATTTCCACACTTGGCATACATAAGACTTCCCTTCGACTTCACTGTGATGACCCATGACCAACTACTTAGGTCAGGTAAATCACCACAAAAATCTTAGTTAATTCAAAACACGCATTTTGTTGTACGAACGCAAATATCAGCGTAAATTATGCTGACATCCCCCCCCCCCAAGTGAACAACTTAGTGTCCTGAATGGTACAATTCCTCTGTGAACAGTACTTAACCAGTATTCATTGTTCAAACTGATAACACCGAAATAGTGGATCTCCAGATGGCCTAACAATTGATCCTTCTTTTTGCTGCCCCTGGCATGGGGGTCGTCTTTGCATAGTCTCCAAAGTACTCGCTGCTTTACATCCGAAGACCCTCATTCGTATTCTCTTTATTTATCAGTTCAATCTGTTGTGTTTCGATTTGGTTGGCTCTAGCTTATCTGGCCATCCTGTCTCAACTTTCTGTTGGCCTGGTGCAAGGCTACAGGAAGTGTTACCTCAATGCTCTTTTCCCAAATAAGGACTTGGCTCTGATGATCTTCCCTTGCTTCTGATCACTTTCTTTTTTCTCCTCAAGTCAGAACCACACACGCTAATTGCAACCATCTCAGACCATATACTGGGCTCAGGTTACGTCAGATCACAGGCACAAACTTCTCTTCTTCTCAGCCTGCCTTGATCCTTCTGCCTCATCAAAGAACATCCTGCAAATAACTTCTTATTTGGAAACGATCAACAGGGGCCTCATTATGTCCACTTTTAATTGTTTTGATCCAGATATCGCTGAGCAAAAAACAATTCGCAAAGCAGTTCACAAAGGCGTGGCCGCAAAAGCAGTCTCCCAAAATAGCAGCTTCAATTGCTTCCAACACATGGCATGACAAAGATATTTGTTTGTCTAATTTCACTGTCGGCGATTCATTCCAGTTTGCCCTTCTTCAGATTTTCATCCGCTCATGGTCAACATCTCCTCCATTTATGCTCCATAGAAAATACTGGGGATCACGTTAAATTATGTTGGTCCAAGTGAAGAAAATGCAGGAGGAATAACAATATTCAGGATTACTTCAAATAAACTTTGTAAAATAAGAAAAAAACGTTTAGGAAGATGCATTGAATAACCTTTACAACGCAGAGTAAATCATCACAAGATAATGAAGAATATGAATCCATGAGTGCACATTAACAGTCAGACCCCAATTCCAAATGTTATTCCAAAGGAAGAGGTTATGCAAAATATAATTATCTAAATCAGCATGGTCTTTAAAAATCACAGATACTTCTCCCACCATTTGACTATTGCTTCATGATGGTTATGAAATCTGTTCCACTCTGCAGGAAAACGAAGAATAGATTTAATAGTGAACAAACAATAAGATGCTGGAGGAAATCAGCAGGTCAGGCAGCATCCGTGGAGAAAAGCAGACGGTCAACGTTTCCGGTCAGGACCCTTCTTCAGGACTGAAGATAGGAATAGGGTAAGTCCAATATATAAGAGGGTGAAGCAGAGCAGTGATAGGTGGACAAAAGTAGGGAGGCGGTGTGGGCACAGGGAGGTGATAGGTAGATGCAGGTAAGAGATTGTGATAGGCATATGCTGGGAGGATGGTAGAGCAGATCCCTCGGTGTCAAAGGTACGGAGGTAGGCGACATGGGGACGTGGAGGAGAGGAAAAAGAGAAGAAAAATGCATAGGAGAAAAAAGCGAGATAGGCAAGGAAATGGAGGAAAATAAATGAAAAATATGGGGTAGGTTGGTTTACTTAATGTGGGAGAATTCGCTTTTCATTCTGTTGGGCTGTCAGGTCCGAAGGCGGAATATGAGGTGTTGTTCCCCCAGTTTGGGTTTGGACTTCTCCCGGCAGTTGAGGAGGCCGAGAACTGACACACCAGTGAAGGAGTGTCTGGGAGGGGTTGGGATTTGAAGTGACTGGTAAAGGGAAGGTGCAGATCGCAGTTACGGACGGAGCGATGGTGCCCTCTTTCAGACTCTTCCACATGCAGACATGAAGGCGTAACTTAGTGGCAATGTAGCCATGCAACACATCTTTGGAATGTGGGAGAATATGACGGAACCTTCGAGAAACGCACGCGGTCGCACAGGAAAATGAGCAGCATAATAGCTAAACCAGAGCGGTAAGTTATTAGGTGGAATGTTTGCGTAGAAGATGGCGGTTACGTCGTCAATCTAATAACAACAACACACATGGACAGGAAAATGAGGGCAGTATGCATAATAGGCTGAATTATGTATTTCAATTTCCAGGAGGATGGCACGTATCCGCATTAAATTCAGAGCCTGGATTCGTGCATTGCACTCCGATGACATAGCAATTACAGAAACTTGGTTGAGTAATGGGCAGCTCAAAGATTCAGCGCTGAAATGCTTTGGACGTGACAGATGGATGTATAAGACACGCGGGATTTGTATTACTGATTCGGGAGAATGTCACCACTGCAGAAAGTGGACATCATGGAGGGCCTCATTCAGCGAATCCGAACGTGTCAATCTGAGGAACAAAAAACGTATCATCACTACGATAAGGTTATTCAAGAGGCCTCCTTATAGCCAAGGGGAGATGGTGGAAGAGTTATGCACACATTAAAGGAAAGATGTAAAAACAGCATGTTAATTATTGTGGGTGATATTGAATTCCCCAATATTGACCAACTTGCTCAGTGCAAGATGCTCAGAGGAGGTCGAATTTGTTCGGTTCACCTAAGAGCCTTTTCTAATGAAACTCTACCTGAGGGATAGGGCCATTTTTGCGTTTATTTTGCAAAATAGGCTAGGCATATTGATCGAAATATCAGTGCGGCTGGTGAGTTTGAGAACAGTGTCAATAATTCAGTAAGATTTACGATGATTCCAAATCAAGGTAAACGTGATCCTCGGGTGTTAAACTGGGGGAAGACTAATTACAAAAAACGAATTAAGACAGAAACCGGGGCAAGTGGACTGGAGGCCGCCGTTTTACAATAAAGCCACGCCTGATATTTGGAAAGTTTTTGAGGGTCAGTTGATTAAAATTCAACGTCAGTATTTTCTTGTGAGTATAAAAGATAAGTTTGGGAAACTTGGATGACAGGAGGTATTCTCAGTGCAGTAAGAAGCGTATGTAAGTTTGCAGAATTAGACAAGCACATCGAGGAGTAGACAAGAAGGTGTGTTCAACTTCAACGAGGTATTTAGAGAGCTAACATGAACGATAAATATCTTTGTCAAGTAGAATTACGGAGAATCCCAAGGCATTTTGCGTGTGGCTAGGGCAATGGCATGTCTGCTCTGGGAACAAGACACTTCATGCATGGAGCTGGAGGAAGTGCTTGTCACCACTAATGAATACTTTATACCAGCATTAATCAAGGACACTGAAATGGATGGTATTATAATCAGGGAGGAGTGCGTTGATATTCCGAGTGCTGCCGATGTAAAGGAGCAGGATGTGTTGGGTGTCTTGAATAACATGACGTTGGATGAGCTCGCAAGTCTATTGGGATTTATTCTAGGATACTGAACGAAGCAAAGTTGGAAAATGCTGGGGACTTGGTAGAGATCTTCATTTTCTCATTAGCCATGAGCGAGGTGCGAGAGAACGGGCCATTGGTCTGTTTTTCTTTAAGACCACAGAGACAAGCGAGGGAATTATAGGCGAAGAGACTTACATGAGTGGTGGGGAAATAATTAGAGACATTTCTTTGGGACAGGGTTTACTGGCACTTGTAAAAGCATAGGCTTTTCGGGGTACTCAGCGTGACCGTGTGAAGGTGATCGTATCTCTCAAATATGAATGATTCATTTTAAGGACCTGATACAGATAATCCAGAGTAGGGCAACGGATGAAGATGAATCATGGGATCCACAGTGACTGAGGCCCGGAGATCATAAGACACAGGAGCATAATTCGGCCATTCGGCCCATTGGGTCTGCTCCACCATTCGATCACGGCTGATTTATTTTCCTCGCTGAAGCACATTCTCCTGCTTTTTCGGCATAACCTTTTATGCCCTTACTGATCAAGCAACTATCAATCTTCGCTTTAAATATACCCATTGACTTACCTGCCGCAGCAGTCTGTGGCAATGAATTCCAAAATATTCAACATTCTCTAGCTGAGGAAATTCCTCCTCATCTCTGATCTGAAGGGACGTCCTTCTATTCAGAGGCTGTGCTCTCTGGTTGTCGACTCTCCCACTGATGGAAACATTCTCTCCACGTCCATTTCATCTAGGCCTTTCAATATTCGGTAGATTTCGATGAGATTCCCCCCTCTTATTTCTAAACTCTAGCGAATACAGGCCCAGAGCCATCAAACACTCCTCGTACGTTAACCCTTTCATTCCTGTAGTCGTTCTTGTAAACCTCCTCTGGACCCTCTCCAATGCCAGCACATCCTTCATGAGATATGGGACCTAAAAATACTCACAATATTCCAAATGCGGTGTGACTAACGCCCCATAAAACCTCAGCAGTACATCTTTGTTTGTTATATTTTCGTCCTCTCGAAATGAATGCTAACATTTTATGTGCGTACCTTGCTACAGACTCAACCTGCAAGTTCTCAGTCAGGGAATCCTGCACAAGGATTCCCAAGACCCTGTGCACCAGCGATTTCTGAATTCTCTCCCAGTTTAGAAAATAGTCTATGACTTTATCCTTTCCACCAAGCTGCAAGACCATACGCTCCCCTACGCTGTTTTCCATCTGCCACTTCTTCGCTCATTCTCCTAACCTGTCCAAGTCCTTCTGCAGACTCCCTGCTTCCGCAACACTGTCTGTCCCTCCAGCTATCTTTGTATCATCCCCAAACTTGCCCAAAGGACCATCAATTCCGTCATGCAGATCATGAACATATAACATGAAAAGTAGCGGGAACAATACTGACCCCTGCGGAACACCACTAGCAGCCAACCAGAAAATGGCCTCTTTATTCCCTCTCTTTGCCTTCTGCCAGTTAGCCAATCTTCTAACGATTCTAGTACCTTTCCTGTAACATCGCGTTTAGCAGCCTCATATGCGTCACCTTATTAAAGGCCTTCTGAAAATCCAAGTGAACAACATCCACTGACTCTCTTCCGTCTCTCCTGCCTGTAACTTTCTCAAAGAATGCCAGAAAATATATCAAGGAAGATTTCCGGTGAAGAAAACCATGCTGACTTCCGCCTAGTTTATCATGCGCTTCCAAGTACACCGAAACTTCATCCTTATTGATGAACTCTAACATCTTACCAACCACTGAGGTCAAGCTGATTGGCCTACAATTTCTGGTATTTTGTTTCCCTCCCTTCTCAAAGAGTAGAATAACATTTGCGATATTCCAGTCCTATGGAACGATCCCTGACTCTAGTGATGCTCAAGGGATCATGACTAATGACTCCACATTCTCTTCAGCTACCTCTTTCAGATCCCTGCTGTGTAGTCCATTCGATCCTTGTGACTTACAGACCTTCAGACCTTTCATCTCACTTTCTCCTTAGCAATGCAACTGCAATCACATCTAACCCCCAGCTCTCTCGTATTTCTGGCATGTTGGTGATCTCTTCCCCAGTG